>NC_034594.1:59284291-59297832 GCF_900095145.1 Mus pahari
TTAGCCCAGAAACTTAGAATACCCAAGATACATTTTGTAAAACACAGGAAAACCAAGAAGGATGACCATCGTGTGAATACTTCATTCCTCCTTAGAATAAGGAACAAAATACCCATGAAAGGATATAGATACAGAAACAAAATTTAGAGCTAAGATGAAAGGATGGACTATCCAGAGACTACCTATCCGGGGATCCATCCCATCATCAGCCACCAAACCCAGATACTAATGCACATGCCAGCAAGATTCTGCTGACAGGACCCTGATATAGCGGCCACTTGTGAGGCTATGCCAGTGCCTGGCAAACACAGAAGTGGAGGCTCCCAGTCAGCTATTGGATGGAACACAGGGCCCCCAATGGAGGAGCTAGAGAAAGTACCCAAGGAGTTGTAGGGGGCTGCAATGCTGTAGGTGCAACAACAATATGAACTAACCAGTACCCCCTGAGCTCGAGTCTCTAGCTGCATATGTAGCAGAAGATGGCCTACCAGGCCATCGTTGGGAAGAGAGGCCCCTTGGTCTTGTAAACTTTATATGACCCAGCACAGGGGAATGCCAGGGCCAAGTAGTGGGAGTGGATGGGTAGGGGAGCAGGGGCGGGGGTCGGGTATAGGGAACTTTCGGGATAGCATTTGAAATGTAAATAAAGAAAATAATAATAATAAAAAAATGTTTAAAAAAAAAAGGCAAGAGAATGTGTAAGCAGAGAACATTTTAAACTATGGAGCTCTTGTCCATGACATTGCAATGGCGGATACATGTTATGCTAGCTTTGCAATGCTGGTGGAATGTCCAACACCCAGCCGGAAGGAAACCTAATGTAAAGTATGGAGTTTGGCTGATAACAATGTCAGTATAAGCTCAGTGATTGTAACAAATGTATCATGGCCATATGGACTACCTAGAGTAAGCAGGCTATGTTCACATATGGTCAATCAAATGTGTCATGGTCATATGGGATGCCCACAGTGGTTGTGTATAATAAATGTGTCAGTTATATGGGTTACCCTAAGCGAGCAGACTGTGACTGTCTGAGGAACTCTGAATTTCCTGCTCTGTATTTTGCTGTGAATTTAAACTCTTCTAAATAAATAAATAAATAAATAAATAAATAAATAAATAAATAAATAAATAAAGCAAGCTTAAAAAAATAAAGAATTCCTGATGAATAGATATTCATTCTAAGGATTTATGGTATATATGACTGATTTTTAAATAAAAGTTTAGATTTGTCATTAAGATTCCTACAAGATTACTTTAAAAGATAAATAATAAAATAATTGCTTTTTTTTTTTTTTACCACAAATTGCTGCCTATTTATAAGAGAAATTGCCTGAGAAAACTGACTTGCCTGCTTGCTATGTTAATTTATATCAAGATGCTTGGTACATGGGTTCTTGGTAATAGTTTGTTTTCTTTATCTCTACTACATAATGCCATTTCTTGTTAAGATATTGGGAAACTCAGTTTTTCATAATCATTTATAGAAAACAACTAAAATGTAATAACATTATAATTTTAACACTGCTTGAAATTTTTGCCAGGATATTTAAATTATGAAAGAAAAAAATTAAGAGTATGGTTTGAAACATTGTTCCTTCCACCATAAACTGTGTGTATGTATGTATATGTGTAAAGTGTGTGTGAGAGTGTGTTCAAACTTTGTTCCAGCCATCAAATCTGTATATGTATATGTGTATGTGTATGTCTATGTGTATATCTGTATATGTATAGACACACACACAGATCGATAATTAGTTAGATAGATAGATAGATAGATAGATAGATAGATAGATAGATAGATAGATAGATGGATAGACAGATAGATAGATAGATAGATAGATAGATAGATAGATAGATAGATAGATAGATAGATAGATAGTAATATCATGTAGGAGTGAGTTAGAGCTTGTTCCTCTACCAATTATGAGCACCTGTGCGTGTGTGTGTGTGTNTGTGTGTGTGTGTGTGTGTAAATTTTCTCTTTCCTTCTCTTTCTTGCTGGCCCCAAAGAGTTAAAGGGTTCAGAGTTTTTCACTGGCCACAGGGAGCGCCAGCCCCAGTAAATTAATCTTTGTTCTCTCATATAAAAGTCTGCTGAGTAATTACTCTAAGTGCTGGCTACCATTTTCAGCAGCCCCTGTCAGTATCTGGACCTACCCCATCAGCTGATCTCAATATTGATTCCCCAATATTGCCTGCCTTAGTTTACCCTCTAATATCAAACCTGGTCTGTGGCAGATATGATCAAAATGTATATTTCTATGAAAGTAACAAAAATTTAAATATTTAAAAGAGAAAATATTGCCCCCTCTCTTCATGTTTTTCTTACTTATATGCATAGAGTTCTAAGTTCACAAGGTAGTGCTGAGGGCTAGGATCCAAGATGCTCATGGTTTAATGGCAAAAGAGAATTTTTAGAATGAAGAGATTCCTACACATTTTGGGTGGCCTCCTTGAAGAGGTGGCATCTGCAGTGATACTGTGCTAGGCAACATGCTGGAGGCCAAACATTCTAAATGGATGTTTTAGTAAAAGTGCCACATAGAATGAGATGCAGTTGTAGTAGCAGGGCAGTGTTGAGAGCACAGTTGCTCATGGGGGTGCAGGGTAGGGTGTTACTAGATAGACAGGGTTTATAGTGGCTAGCCTAAGAATTTATAACTCATCGTTTTCACTTTCCTGAGACAAAAGTAGCTGTTTGTATGCCTGCTAATACATCATTTAGCCTAACAGAAACACACAGACTATCAACTGCTTAAAGAATTTAGTCCTTATATTTTATGTCTTAAATATTTTATGCTGTAATCATCCACTTTCTTTCAGAAGCTTGTTTTTCAATTAATGCTTTTCTTTATTTCCTAATGGTATGATAATATATTTATAATAGATATTTTTCAGAAATATTATTAGCAAGTATTACAGCATGAATTCAAAAGAAATAAACCTTTATTATTAAAATAAGGGGTTTTTATAAAAGCCCATCACATCACTCTTTTATATTCCTAACCAAGAGTTACTACAGTGGCTCTGAGCACAGGAATTCTTTCTGTCTCTCTAGGGATTTAAGGGTATACATCTCCATCTGTGGGATATATTAGTGAGTCAAAGCAGTGTTATTCCATCCTCCCAAATGGTTTCAGTTATATACAGATATTAACTTATCTGTACCCAAGTAATTTCCTTCCAAATGTAGCATAAGAAAAATCCATTCATTTCATAGTGTTATAAATGAGAATTTCACATCCAGCAAGGATATCAAGGAATTAGTTCTTTTGACACCATGGCAACCACACCACCCTTTCCATGCTGCTACATGGTACTTCATGTCAGGAAGTACCAAACTCCTTTGATTATGCCGGTTTCTTTGTTTAAATTGCCGTGTGCCATGCCTAACAGCAACATTATGAAGCTCAGTTATTTACATTTAAGCATAGTTGATGTGGTGGAAGAAAATAAATGTTAAGCAGTCTCTCTCTCTCTCTCTCTCTCTCTCTCTCTCTCTCTGAACCATAAAACAAGGTTCAGAGTTATTATCTGCCAAGAGCTACTTAGCTAATGAATGTAACACTGGACTGCAGTTAGCCAGGATGTCTAATTACATAACTCAGTTGTACTATGCTCTCAAGGGTCTAGACAGTCTCTAAGTTGACTGTCATTTTCATTAGAGACTGAAGGCAATTTTACAGAAGATCAAATTAAAAAAATTCTATCCTGTAAAATGTAAATGCTTAGAAAATTTTCCTAAGCAAAGAATTGAGCACTGTGAATCTTGAGGTATATGTTAACACTTTGTTTTGGAGGGAACCTCAGACTTTCTGTCTCCCACAATCGCTCTTTGCCATTCCCGTTCCTTTATTCAAACCCTCCAAAATCTGATCCCAGTAACCTGCACAGCACCATGTCACCCTGATGTCACTCCAAATATTTCTATCTATGTTTCTTTTTCCTCACAGGAGAAAAATGGGTTTTGGAACTTTACAGGACGTTCTGGTGTCATTGTAGAAAGGAAGCTACTTTGCTGCAGTTGAGGGCAACTTTTATTCTTAACTGCATGTTAAATCAGCAAGTAAAATAGTATTTTATTTTTAGAATTTATCTTTGTGCAATAACATGACTGTGTGAACACTACTTTTTCAACAAATAACGCTGTAGTAATTTAATTATTGGTATTAACTTATCAAGATATTGAAACATGGAATAACCATTTATTTTTAACAAATAATCCAAATTCTCCTAAAGTTGTATATGTTAAATTCAAGATATACTTTTCTGTACACATTCTCTTGACACTGTGTTCTAAGTCTTAGGGTTCTCTGTTGAGAGATACTGCATAGAATCTGGTTTCCATGAAGTCCAATATAACAGGAGACAGAATAATATAAACAATTGTTTTCAGAGTGTTAGGAGTAATTTAAATATTATAGGAAAATATATAGGTACTCACTGAATTTTGTACTTATGTTTCCCAGACAGTATTTTTATGTTTCTGTCTCTGGAAAACTTTTAAGTGGTCCTTTAGCAGGAATTTTAAAACATAAATATTTTATAAAGTCAAAACATTTCCCAAAATTCCAAGCAGATTTTATTAAAGATTTTTTTCACTATTTATACAAGACTAAACAGTATTTTTTAAAAGACTATTTATTTTTATTATTATTATTATTTTCTTTATTTACATTTCAAATGCTATCCCTGAAGTTCCCTATACCCTCCCCCCGCCCCTGCTCCCCTACCCACCCACTCCCACTACTTGGCCCTGGCCTTCCCCTGTGCTGGGTCATATAAAGTTTGCAAGACCAAGGGCCTCTCTTCCCAATGATGGCCGATTAGGCCATCTTCTGCTACATATGCAGCTAGAGACACGAGCTCAGGGGGTACTGGTTAGTTCATATTGTTGTTCCACCTACAGGGTTGCAGCCCCCTTCAGCTCCTTGGGTACTTTCTCTAGCTCCTCCATTGGGGGCCCTGTGTTCCATCCAATAGCTGGCTGTGAGCATCCACTTTGGTGTTTGCCAGGCACTGGCATAGCCTCACAAGAGGTCGCTATATCAGGGTCCCTTCTGCAGAATCTTGCTGGCATGTGCATTAGTGTCTAGGTTTGGTGGCTGATGATGGGATGGATTCCCGAATGGGGTAGTCTCTGGATAGCCCATCCTTTCATCTTAGCTCTAAATTTTAAAAGACTATTTCATTAGATAAGTATTTAAGAGACAAAGACAAGGAGAAAGACATTAAATTATTATTCAGACAATCTGTCGTGGTATAATGAATGAGTTCTGTAGAAAAATCCCCTTTGTATTAAACTCTTAATGGGTTATCATCAAACTAAACCTTGACATTTTACTTTTGAATGTAGTCATTCTGATTGTGGGCAGTTTCCTGGGATAACTCATCATAATCTACTATTTGATTTACTAGGTCTCAAAAGGTTACTTTGATACTTGCTGTATTGGTAATATATTCATCTTTATTAGCTTAGGTTAGAACTCTATATTTTTATTAGATCTGTCCATACTAAAATATAAAATATATTGATATTAATAATCTTCAAGTTAGAGTAACCATGTATTCAGGAATATTGAATTTTAAATCAATTCAATTTTACAGAATTCTTTTTTTAGATGAGGGTCTTCAAAACATCACATCTTCCCTCTTTCTTTTTCAGGTCAGAGAATCCCAGGGAATTAAAGTGACCTGCCTGTGGTGACACAGATCTGGTGTCAAATACAGAAACACAACCTGCACTGTGTGAGTCTATTATTCTTTTCACTACAAATACTGCCTCATTTGGAGCTTTTCAGGCATCATTTTGAGTTATTTACTGATTCATGAATTTCTTGATTCAATCTGACTCAAAAATTACATAGAATAAAAGCCTGACAAAAGTCCTCCACAATTAAGCAAGTGAATATTTTGGAATGCCATTCAGTAATGCCAATTTTCAAAGGGGAGATTGAGAAAATTACATCCCAAGATATTCTGAGGTATGAATAGAATCATTCAACAAGCTATAACTCTGAAGTTTATAAGCTATAGTTATATCAGTTTCTACTAAGAACACTATTTTCATTTCATACTAAAATTTCAAATTCCAATAGGAGTGTGTTTGGAGCTTTTTCTTCAAATATTAGCCTTATTTATAGAAATATTATTTAAAACGTATATATTTCATAGAAATTAAATTTGTTACCTTCTATAGTTTAATTCCAATGTAGTCCATATTTTATACCATTTCAAAGTAATTTTTCAGTAAAAGAAAAAAATAGTCAAAAACTAAAAGTCAATGAAAGAAATATTCACATAATAATTTCTACCACAGAATAGTTGCAAGTCTAATGGACCACATATCTCTTCATATTGAAACAGAGATGTAAAACTGTAGAAAAAGATTCAGAGGAGATATATTTGTTGTAGTTTCATAATGTCTCCATCTGCTAACAACATTCCCCCAAGTGTTCTTTAGGAACATCATTAGTCAGTGCTCAGTCAAGACTAAGCCGAGTCCTAGCTCGAGAAACCACACATGACCTAAATCTGGACAAGTAGGATATCATACTTTACATACTCCCCATCCAATAGACAGAGTGGTCTATAATGGTACCAAGATTGGCTCTCCTAGACTCCTGCATGCACATAAGGGAGGGATCGTCCATGATAGTTGCTAATAGAGTCACATGTCATTGTGGAACTGAGAGGTCTCCACATTGAAAGGACCACCCAAGAACAAATTTATCAGAGAATTGAGTGCAACAGGGAGCAGGGGTGGTGGTTAAGGAATGAATAGCTGATGTGGGGTGTGGAAGCCCTGATTCTCTTAGACTGAGCTGTGCCCAGTCTTTAGCATTATTTTTGTCATCAACAATATAAAAATATCTTATGCTTATGACATTTTGAGCTGGATTCTCCAACACACCCTTTGTTAGCACTGTGGTGTGAGTAACCTAGGAATACTAACAAATAAAACAGCTTTCTCATCTCGGCCATTGCATGAACATGTCTGCAGCACCTCAATTATTTTCATTCATTTTTAATTTATTTGTTGTGTGGTGATTTGACTGAAATGTCACTCATAGTATTGAGAATTTGAATATTTGGTGCCTAGCTTATGGCACAGTTTGGGAAGTTGATGGAGAATGACTATGTGTTGGAGGATGTAAGTCACTGAAGGTAGGTTTTGAGAGTAAAAGCCCTGCCTTCTACTACATTGTTTTCTCTACTTTTTGCTTATGGTTTAAGACCTGAGCCTTCAGTTTCCTGAGCCAATCGCCATGTCTTTATTCTACCACACTGGACTCTTACCATCTGGAGCTATTAGCCTAAATAAACTTTCTTCTACAACTTGTCTTGATTGTAGTGTTTTATCTCAGCAGGAGAGAAGTAGGTAATACTCATGGACCTGAGACTTAATCTCTTACCCTTTGTTTTTCGTTTTTAAATTAGTAATTCTTTTCAGAAACAGTTAAGTATATATTGGTAGCTTTTATAGTTTTAAGCCCTTAGGCTTGAAGGTTAATGGAGTCCAAATAGATTTCTGTACCCTACAATTTAATAAGAATGATACAAATTTGTAGTTGGATAAACATAGAGTGAGCAATATTCCATGGAAGAATGAACAACATACATAGAGAAAGATGGTGTTTGCCTGTGCAGAAGAAATAGAGAAGTTCTATGTCAAGAGGATATTATAGTCAGCTGAGAAGAGAATATGAGCTTCTCTATTGGGACTCTTCAGCCACTTCTAGAGAGATTATGCATCAGAGGCTAAAGCCTGGGTGTGGGCAGAGGAATTTTGAATGAAGTAATTGTGGATTAAGGAACATTTCATACTGCAGCATAGAATACATAATGCTCAGTGGGTAGACATGGAATCAAGCAAGACCACCCTTTCCTTTCTCATAAATAACTTTGCAAATTCCAATTCTGTGCCTCAAGCTATATTTTTTTTCTCTAAATAAAGTATCTTGTTCATTTTCCTGCAGATAGGCATTTCATAATTTTATTTATAAAAGGCTAATATTTGATCCTATCCCAAATCAATAATGCCTCTCTTCTTCACATTTTTTCTTCACCTGAGAATTTCCCATGATTTTCAACCACAAGTCCATGAAGATTGCAGAAGACACCTATGACTAATAGACTAATAGGGATGGCTAACTGCTATAGTATTACTGACACCTATTTAGTAAGTGTGGTCTTCCTCCTCCTCCTCCTCCTCCTCCTCCTCCTCCTCCTCTTTCTCTTTCTTCTTCTCCTTCTTCTCCTCCTCCTCCTTTTCCTTCTCCTCTCCTTCCCCTTCCTTGTCTCCCTCTTCTTTATTACCCTCTCTCATTATTATTATTGATTGGGTCAGGCAACTATGTACTTGAGGAAGTTCCAAGTACCGCAGTTAGTAAGCTGAAGGTATACAGGAACAAGTGTTTAAGTTCCAATAGGTTTTAAGCTGAGTACAAAAGTCTGAACTCCAGGAGGCCCAAAATTCAAATGGCTGGATTCCTACAAAAAGTTTTTCCTTGACTTTGAATGTGATGGTGGAATCTAAACCTGGTGGTTGGAAAAAACAAAGCTTAAGCTTAACAAGGCAGGAAAATGTGGTTTTCTTTTTTAAAATATTAAAATATACATTTTATTTTTGAGACAATAAGTACAACATTTCTCTCTTCCATTTTTTCTTTCTACCCCTCATATAACTCTCGTTCTCTTTCAAATTCATGACCTCTTTTTTTTAACTGTTCGTTTACTTAGACTTTCTGTTTGATTCATGTCTCCTTGATTAGTTAATGTCTTCCTTCATAAGAAGGGTAATTTTAGTGCAGCTTACTTATCAAAATATTAATCTCATCAAGAAGAAGTCTTATAAACATAGAGAATAATGTTTGACCATTTGTTCTTCAGTCTTACAAGGCATGTAGATTTGAAAATGTATACCACAGCTATTTGAAAATAGCATGCAGATTTGAAAATGTATACCACAGGTATTTGAAAATAACTGGCCCTGCAAAAGTCATATAATAAGGATTCAAGGCAAGGCAAGCACTATCCTATAATCTTTCATCTTAATCACTAAACTTTTACATGACCACTCATCTTTTTGAACTGGATAAATGGAAATATCCACTTGAAAACAAAATATTAGTCTGAGAATGTTATTGGTAATTAGTATATAATTTTTTGAAATATTTACATTTAACTATGTTGTCATTAAACTACCAATTAAATATCACATCTAGACTTCCATAAATACCTATGTCTTTATAGGAAATGATAGTTCAAGAAACTATACACTAGTTTCAACTATAGGAAATGGTACTTTCAAGAATGTATATACTTGTATCATAAGTCAGGCCAATTTATATTTTGTGTTCTAGATACTGAGTGGAAGGAGAGGCAGGGATTCATTACTAATTTATTCCATCTTAAACCATGTTTAAAACTCACTTTAAAAATATATGCCACAACATTTATCTGCAGAGAGTGCATTTACTCCTTGTCTGAGTCAATTTTCTGTTAGGGGGATAAAATGCACTGACAAAATCAATTTGAAGAAGGAATAGACTGGACTGCAAAGTTAATCTAATCAAAAGGTAGACACTGGGGCTCATATCTATGTCATACCATATCCTGTCAGGTTCATAATTAATAGTAACCATACTCCTCAAAGGACTGTTGTCTTTATTGCTAAACACCAGCTACATGGTTTGTCTGAACTAGCTTACTTCACAGTTTTTCTACTATCCCTCCCTGTTGCTTCACCGGTAATAAGAAATAACTACTTCCCATGCCGGTCAATGGGAAATCTTTCTACTGTGTTTGTTATGGCTTATGAATGGGTATTTTTACCTAGTACTAGCCAACAGATAAATAAGGGTTACCACCTTATAAAAATTTGTGGACTCTAAAACAACAGAAATGTACATCCTCTTTCCTTTTTCTTAAGTTTTATCAGATCTTGAGTTTTCATCTAAGACATTTGCAGACATTTCAAAATCATAATAAGATTGAAGCCAGCACAGTGGAATCATGTCTGGAGTTTACCCTTATTATACTGAGGGTTATCTTCCTACAGAGATGGAATGAGTCTTGGTGTCACTAAAGCTGATTCGAGTTGATAGTTTCACACAAAAGTCAACATGCTCAGCTACATGGGAGGATCTCATAGGTCAATGTCATAGAGAGAAATTCATACATAGGTGCTTACTCCAAATCCACTGTGTGCTATATTAAGTTGTCTGTGTGCTTTACTCATTGTAGTTGTTTGGGTGAGAATGGCTCTCATAGACTCAAATATTTGTATGCATGACTCTTAGTTGTTGGAAATGTTTATAAGGGACTAGGAGGTGTGGCTTTGTTGGAGGTGAGTCAATGGGTTTCTAATGGATGTGGAAAGCCCACACTATTCTCAGTTAATTCTCTCTCTGCCTTGTGCCTATTGATGAGATATAAGCAATCAGCTACTGTTCCAGTACCATGCCTGTTACTGTGGCACCTACTGTGATGGCCATGAATTCTTATGTTCTGAACTATCAATTAGATACTTTCAATTATAAATTGTCCTGGTCATGGTGGTTATTTTCTCAGAGCAACATAAAAATAACCAAGATACTCAATGATAGCAAAAGTGGATATATTTTCTTGCCTTCAGAGTGTGGTCATAAATGTCTCTTGCCTATCTACCTTGCATTGCATGGTGGCTTCCACACGGCATTTTTCTTCTCAACTCAGGCTTTAGACTAATATATGAGAAGAGATTCAACAAAGAAATTGAAAGGATTCCTAATTTCTTTTAAAAAGGTTGTCCCTATAATAGGGAGAAATTGAGGGATAAGAATGAAATGAAAGAATCAGAGAAAGCCATTATAGACGATGTAATTTCAACTTTCTTATGAAAATGAGTATTCGTCTCCCATAAATGCCTGAATCAATAACAACTCTGTTTATCAATGAAGTTGCTTTTCAAACTGGCTTCTGAGCTGAACATTTTATATTTCCCTGGGAAATTAAATAAAGCTTTCAAGAACTCAATTCCTATGTAAAAGTTAGGTTGCTACATAGTGAATGGAGCTATGAATCAAACCCAGTGATCATCATGGGAAAATATCTTATGAAAATTACAGGTGTAGCTTTCAACATTGTTCTCTATTTTCTTGGATAAGAAAAAAGATTTTGTGAGTTTTGACACTGAACATGGGCTATTTACTTTTAATGAATAAAAACTGCTAAGCATGATGAATGTGTTAAATTTTAATGACTTCCACACCCAGGTTTAATGACAATGATATGAGGACTGAATAGCAAAGAGCTTCATATGCATATGTGATGCTTTTTATTTCCTTAGTAAGGAGATAAACGTATTTGACTAGATTGAAAAAAGATGAACTGTGTAGACTAAAATAATATCTAGAATATTTTCTCAATCTTATAGTTTTCATAAATTTTAAGCATAAATCAAATAAATAAGGAGAAATTTTTCTTGGTTCATCCATAGCATTTAGTTTACCAATAACCTCTTTTCAATTTCTTTCTTAAAGTTTTATTAAAGCTTTATTGTTAACAAAAGTTGCAAATAATACAACACACACAAAGATTACAAGACTCTAAATCAATGTTTTTCAAGGATCCATAAAAATAGCCACTCTGAAGCTGTGGTACTTTACAGCAGCATTAAGAGTTTTGTAATAAAATATATTTTATGTCCTCATCTATAACTGAACCTGAAATTTTCCATTACAGACCATTGTTTTCTTTTAAGGGTGGAGAGATAGCTTGGTGGTTAAGACTGCATGATGTGCAGCAGAAGACTAGAGTTGTTCGGGTCTGAGAACTGAATTCAAGTGACTCACAATTTTCTGTACCTTAATCTCCAAGGAATAGAATACCTTCTTCTGGCCTCTGATGGAACATGAAAGCATACACACACACACACACACACACACACACACACACACTTATGCATGCACAAAACAAAACAAACAAAAAAAGAAAAAAAAAAAGGAAAAAGGAACAGCCAAACTGATTTCCAGAGNGGTTGTACCAGCTTGCATCCCACCAGCAATGGGGGAGTGTTCCTCTTTCTCCACATCCTTGCCAGCACCTGCTGTCACTTGAGTTTTTGAACTTAACCATTCTGACTGTTGTAAGGTAAAATCTCAGCATTTTTTTGATTTGAATTTCCCTAATGACTAAGGATATGAACATTTCTTTAGGTGCTTCTCAGCCATTCAATATTCCTCAATTGAAAATTCTCTGTTTAGCTCTGTACCCCATTTTTAATAGGGTTATTTGGTCCTCTGGAGTTTAACTTCATGAGTTCTTTGTATATATTGGATATTAGCTCTCTATCAGATGTAGGACTGGTAAAGATCTTTTCCCAATTTGTTGGTTGCCTTTTTGTCTTATTGACAGTGTCTTTTGCCTTACATAAGCTTTGCAATTTTATGACGTCCCATTTGTTGATTCTTGATCTTAGAGTACAAGCCATTGGTGTTCTGTTCAGAAAAATTTCCCCTGTGCCCATGTGTTCAAGGCTCTTCCCCACTTTCTCCTCTACAGGTTTCAGTGTATCTGGTTTTATGTGGAGGTCCTTGATCCACTTGGACTTGATCTTTGTACAAGGAGATAAGAATGGGTCGATTTGTGTTCTACATGTTGATTGCCAACACCATTTGTTAAAAATTCTGTCCTTTTTCCACTGGATGGATTTAGCTCCTTTGTCAAAGATCAAGTGACCATATGTGTGCGGGTTCATTATGGAGATAAAGTGTAGAGCAGAGACTAAAGGAAAGGCTACCCAGAGACTTCCCACCTGGGGATTCATCCCATATACAGTTACCAACCCAGACACTATTGTGGATGCCAAGAAGTGCATGCTGAAAGGAGCCTGATATATCTGTCTCCTGAGAGGACCTGCCAGAGCCTTACAAATACAGAGGCAGATGTTAGCAGCTAACCATTGGGCTGATCATGGGGTTCCTAATAGAGGAGTTAGACAAGGAACTGAAGGAGTTGGAGAGATTTGCAACCCCATAGGAAGAACAACAATATCAACCAACCAGACCCCCCAGAACTCCCAGGAACTAAGCCATCAACAAAGAGATACACATGGCTCCAGCTGCATATGTAGCAGACAATGGCCTTGTCATCCATCAGTGGAAGGAGAGATCCTTGATCTTATGAAGGCTAGATAGATGCCCCAGTGTAGGGGAATGGAGGGTAGAGAGGTGGGAGTGGGTGGGTGGGTGGAGGAACACTCTCAGAACCAGCGGGATGGAGGATGTGATAGAGTATTTCTGGGAGGGAGGGAAACTGGCAAAGGGGATAGCATTTGAAATGTAAATAAATAAAATATTCAATAGAAAACAATAATTCTTCATTAATCTGTGCAACGAAACCCAACTGTTTATTTGAGAAAATGATACATTCCAATAAAAGCATTTTCTATACTACAAAAGAAGAAGAAGAAGAAGAAGAAGAAGAAGAAGAAGAAGAAGAAGAAGAAGAAGAAGAAGAAGAAGAAGAAGAAGAAGAAGAAGGAAGAAGAAGAA
>NC_034594.1:59298127-59305860 GCF_900095145.1 Mus pahari
AGAGGAAGAAGAAGAAGAAGAAGAAGAAGAAGAAGAAGAAGAAGAAGAAGAAGAAGAAGAAGAAGAAGAAGAAGAAGAAGAAGAAGAGGAAGAAGAAGAAGANGAAGAAGAAGAAGAGGAAGAAGAAGAGGAAGAAGAAGACGACGCGGTGGAAGTAATTTGGCTGCAGAGTCCCATCTAATCTTCAGAAGTGAAAGTGTCAGAGATGCAGGGTCTACTACCAACCTGTATGTATTTATAGCACCCAACATTCAAGACAAGAGCCATGAGGCTCCATGAAGTGCCAGTACACAAAGAGAAAGAAAGAGAACCAAACAAACCATCTGTACACCGAGAAGTATAGAATCAAATACATTCAAGTCCCAGTCCTTTTTAATTGGCTGGGTGAACCAGCTCTTAACTTATGTTCAATTAGAACTTAGATAATAGATACAAATGCTAAGGAAATTCTGATGTGTCGATTGTATATTGTATAGGTCTTGAGTATTTTGATATTCATCAGTATTTCATGCCTTCCTTGTTGGGTATTATTGTTTTTCTATCTTCAATGTTTGCCAGACATTTTGTAGTATAAAACAGATTTATTAGAAAATTATCTTAATTTTTAGGAATTTAGGTACATCAATAAGTGCTTGACAAGAGGCCAGTGGAAATACTGATAGACCTTTGCTCCAAATGTTATCCAGTGTGTGGCAGTTTAGAATTAATGTATTTTTCAAAAAAATATTTTTTCTAAAATGGTAATGAAAACCTTAATGTATCTTCTATATTCAGTAGATTTTATACTTTAAATCTTAAATACCAGTAAAGCAGATATGTACAACATGATTTCATGATTTCAAAAGTCAATGTTCCAGCCAAGTGTGATGGTGCATGCCTTGACTCAGGACTAAAGAGGCAGAGTCAGGAAGATCTCTTTGAATTTAAGGCCAGCTTGGTCTACAGAGTTAGTTCCAGACAGCAAGGGCTACACATAGAAATTTTGTTCCAACAAACAAACAAACAAACGAACCAAACAAGAAAACACTAAACAAAAAACAAACAAGCAAAGCTAATGCTGGAAAAAGAAGCTTCTCTTACTAAGACTGGGAGTTGCTGATCATCTGGAATTAGACATTACAAGGAAATAATACTTTTAAAAAGCCAAGAGTATCAATGATCTATGATATAAACATTAAATTTAGCAGGCAGCTTGTTACTGTATCAGTTTAGCTATAATATCATATTAAATTCTTTACTAAGGGACACATGAGTACTTATTCCTAATTATTTATATCATAGCTGTAAAGACTCAGAGAATATTGTGGAATAGGGAAGAAAGAATTTAAAACAAAATTGTGGAAGAAGAACTGTGTATTGACAGGGTTCTCTACAAATACAAAACTGATAGAACAAATATCTATGTGTGTATGCATATATGTTTATAGGTGTATGTCTATACATATACATACACACATATGTAATAATGTACATATTATTGACTTACAGGAGGTGGTCTATGTATATAATATTGCTATGGCACAATGAAGAAATCAAGAGTCTACCTGATGTTTAGTCTATGATGCTGGGTTTCTCAACAGTGCTAGTACATTCAAGATCTGGAGTATTCTTAGAGAGGTGCTGGTTTTCAGAATACACTAGAAACCCAAAGAAATTGATTATAGTATCATCAAAAATGTGCTGGAAACGCAAAATAGATAGACTTACCAGCGAGAGTGGAAGCAAGCAGGCAGCAAGCAAAGTTTCTTTTTCCGTGTCCTTTCATGTGGGCTACCACCAGAAGGTGCCACACAAGTTTAGGTTGGATCTTCTCACTTCAACTAATCCTACCATGAAAATACTCCACATGGGTTCCCACCAGCTGGTATTTTAGTTGATTCCAGGTGTAGAGAAGCTGACAATCAAGATTAGCCACCATAGCCATCTTCTAGGCTATGCAGATATTCTAGCTATACAGTCATTGCAATTACAAACACACAGTAGCATCAAATGCATCCATAGGCTCTGCCCAAGAATAGCCCTGACCTCAGTCCTGGATGCTGATGGGCTCAGGGTTCATTCTTTTCACTGATAAACTATTTGCTCCTCAAACAGTTAGAGACAGGTACTGCCATTGCCTCCATTGTATTAATCCAACCAAGCTGCAGTGTGATGAATGTTTCGATTCAATGTGAAGTTCCAGTCTAATGGTCATATATATGACCTGGGTAAACCAAAGAGGTAAAAGGCAAGACCGAGAGATGAATCTCAGAAGGGAGCTATGAGTAAAAAAGGAGCTTCACTAGGGTGGGAAGGGGAAAAGAGAACCTGGGATAGAATATATACATGTATGAAAATGTCAGAGAACAACATTAACCAGCACTATTCTCAAACAGCAATCACTATTTCCTTAGGACCCAAATATTTGAAGTGTCTTGGTAACATATAAAAAAAGTACTGTACAAACCTTTTTGGAAATGACTTTTTTATTTGTGTTTGTTTTTGATGAAAGTCCTGCTGACCACCAGTTTTTAGAGATCCTTATGTGAACTGTTTTTGCCCTTATCTCTAGGATGATGGTGTGAAGCTTTAAACCTGACATCCCTAACTGTGACTCTGGAGCTGCTCCCAGCTACATGCCTGAGTCATTTGAGAATTGAGCAGGTCTGTAAAACATTTCATATGCCTCTCAGCTCGTTATACATGCTCAATATATTATAAGCATCATTGGCGTATGACTACTTCCGTGTTAATTTTGTAATAAATCACTCTCCAAATGCTGGTCCATTAGCATCGCCACTGTAAGATCAGACACATGGGGCTTTTCATGGGTAAGGCTTGTGAAAATGTATCATTAAGCACTTTTATGGTGTGTGTGATTATAACTGAGCCAATTCCATCTTTGAAGCAACTTGCTCTGCCACTGAAGGTGATCTTGGCACATACTTTTACTCTACCCCTGCCCTGTCCACTGAGCTCAGCTTCTTTGACGGAATTTAGAACTGCAGTCACATGTACTTCTATTGCAACACTCAGTAGGAGCTGCCTAGGTTCAGGCTCATTGTTCAACAAAAACTTTCTGGCATCTACAAATAATCTGGGTTTATATTTGTGGGGATGGAGTCATCTGAGTTGAAAACATAGTCAGCCTGTTACAAATCTCCAACTTCCCCCAGGGAGTAAGAACAAGAAGTGAAATAAAAAAGAAAAAGAATGTCATCTGAGGTTGCATAAGGGCAGAGTATGAGGCAAGTGAGGATGTGAAGTCTCCTGTTGCTGGAGCTGTGGATCTGAGAAGGCACATTTTCCAAGGAATATAAACTCTCAGGGAGGCAAGGCTTATTTTTGTTTGTTGTAGCTGTCCATGTTTTTTTCCCTGCAACAGGCATAGCTTTTTCATACTAATTTTATTGTGAAAGTTCTCTGACAGCTACAAGACTTATTTATTAAGATATATTTTTTGGACTAAATAATATTGAGTTATTTTAAAACTTACCATTTACAGCAAAACGTATGAAACTCGTATATATATATCGTGTTAAGTGTAATAAGCTAGATACAGAAGGGCAGATGATGCATATTCTTTCGAATGTGGAAACAAAAACAAAAGACACAAAAGCAAATGGCTTGGAGAGATGGCTCAGTGGTTAAGAGAGCTTGCTGCTCTTACAGAAGACACTTGATGAGTAGTCTGCCCTGTATGCAGGTGCAGTGGAACCACAGAAGTAGGCTAGTCAGTGGAAAGGAAGAAATTTATTGTAAACATGAACATGCCAAGTGCTTATCTCTCTGTAGAGAGAGAATAGCCAGAGGCATTTTTGAGGGAGCCCACAACCCGCATGGATGTACCTCTCATGATGGTGATGGTGCTAGTGGGAACCTGTGGCCAAAATTTCATGGAATCCCTGCCATTTATAAAGGGAGCAGTTAGCTATAGTGGGGAGGAAGCTGTAGCCCCGCACTGTCTGGAAGTTTAGGGCCAGAGAAGATGGTAGTTTTGATAGGTATAAGTGGTAGGTGTTAACAGGGACCTAAGGGGCCTGGAGGTCAGTGTGGGGCTTTGATATGTAGTTAGATGCCCCATTTGCTGGAGATAAGGGAAGTAACTTTTCTGTGAAAACAGAAATCTTTTTCACAGGTTTCTGAAGATGCTGAGTGTGAGATTTTATGTATCTGCCAGCAATCCTCTGAGTCTTGGCCTGAGCTGAACCCAGAATGTGATTTAGGACATCATCAGTGGCACTGTCATTTGGGGGGCTTAGGATCTGGGAACTGATGTTTCTCCATCTCGCACAGCTCTTATCAAGCTCCAGTTAGTCAGTTAGATTTTCAAATGATCTTCCTATATATCTCTTGCCCACGAATATGCTCTGTTAATGATCCTGTGGAAACAAATGTTAGTCTGATTGTTCTGATTTATCCCTTCAGCTTTCTGGGTCACACCTACTCTGAATTGCCATTACCAGCTTCAGTAGTTTTCTGAGGTCATGGTCACCTTAGATTTGTCATTACTCATTAATCCAGTGTTTATTAGCAATTAAACAAGTGGTCTAAATATTTAGAAAAAATGATGCTATCAAGATCAGGTAATATATTACCACATTTCCCCACCCTCTATTTTAGTCATTACAGAGTAGTGGGCATAGGGAAGGGCTTATGAGATTCTGATCAATATAGACTGTTTTCCTCTGTTCTGGCTAAAACTGGCACATTAGCAAGCATAAAGGAATGGTTTATTTATCATAAAATGTGATTAATGCAAATCTCTGTACACATGGGGCTGTAGGTATCCTGGGGAAACAACAGAATATGAGGTTAAACCAAACAGCACTGCAGAACTTCTGTGTGTTGTGGCAAACTCATGGGAAAACTTGAATTGGTGTCCGGTGTCTTCACACAACACAAAGTTGCTGAGAATAATTTAAAATAAATAAAAAGACTTTAATTCATGTTGTGTGTGTGTGTGTGTGTGTGTGTTATATTTGCAAGTTGCCACTAAGTTGATATGCATATTTAGGTGTTTGTGGCTGACCAATTAATGAAGACAACTGTTAAGTATTTTCCTTCGCAGTGTGCGCATCATTGAAATGTGACTGAAATAGGAAGATCTTCATTAGCTGAGAAACCTTAAATATTTTTGACTGTTATCATAGCTGTTGTGACAATCCAATGAATATTAGCTATTTTGTGGAAACAACATAATGAGATAGTAATTTGATTTTTTTCATATACTTTCTCTGTTTTCTCTTATCTTATTCCTTTTCCAAACATGCATTCTTTGCACCTGCTGTTTTATGACTGCAGAGGAGTTTTGCATGGTAGAGTAAAGCTTTATGCTGAAGACTTCCCAGGGTGTCCCCAAAGGCCCTTGATGATGCCAGTTATCTCAGACAGAAGGAGTTTGCTCAGGAATCAAGATGGCATTCAGTATGCCTTCAAAATAGTAAAGGCCTACCCTATCTTGTTGCTGTGCTTCAAACGGTACGTGCAAAAGAAATTTCTCAGAATTTATTAAGGGCTGCCTGGCATGAATAGAGCCTAAGAACAAGAGGCCTAAAGAGTAGATAATAGGAGTAGCTGATCTTATATCTGTAAGGGTTATGTTTCTGCAGGCTGGCGTGTTCCTCTTACTTTATACAGATGCATCTAAGCCTTATTTTTCCTCGTATATTTTAGGGGATTGAACCTTTTCCCTCATGCACCCTGTGTAAGCGCTGTCCCGTTGAGTTGTATACATGGCCACCACTCAGAATTCTTTTGCTTGTTTGTTGTTGTTTGTTTAAATTAGGAGACAGTGTCTTATTAACCTTCCCAGGCACTTCAGAAACTTGGAATCCTCCTGCTTCAGTTTCCCAGGGAGCTGGGATCACAGATCTGCAGCACCAGGCTTGGCTTAAGTCAGTTGAGAATATTCTGGTGGGAGAATTGGGCCTTTTCTCTGATCTTCAGGACCTGCCATCTCCTCATCTTGGGGTAGGGTATCTTCTGTTGTTTGGGCTGTGGCCAACTTGTCCTGGTTGGCTGTGGCTTCTCCTTTCATAGCTGCTTTATGTTTCAGGACAAAGCAGATATGCTGCAGGGGTTGTCTGCACTTCTTTCCAGTCAGAATACTCTTGGGAAGTGAGTTGAACACCTCCTTCCTGAGGAGGTGCTTCATCATGGTCGGGCCTTCTTTGTCAAGGATCTGACCACCTTGCTTCTGTCTCTGATTCTTGCTCAGCACTCATGGCTCTTGAACAGCTTCATCCGTTCCATCTGGGAATATTTGATCTTTCCTCCAGGAGTCCGAATCTTTTAATGATTCAGTCACATTTGGTGGGCTGGTGGCTGACATGCTTCTTCTCATTGCCTTATATTCCTGTTATGGATTCTCTCTTGGACATTGTAGACCCACAAGGTATATAAAGCCACCACCTCCTAGTGACATGCCAGCTAAGTAAGTTTGTGCTGCAGAAAGGGTCTTCTGTCCCTGATGGTCTGATAGAAGGCTATGTGTCCCCTCTGTGATGGTTTGCTTAAGCCAGCTGCAGTTTGGGCACAACTGGTTGTGTGTCAGTTACCTGCTCTTCCTTAACATAGACCAGGCTGTGCCCCTAAATAAAGTTTTTATTAATTTTTTTAAGGCAAGAATGTGGGCAAGTAAAATATAATAATTGCCCAATTTAAAGTATACATGAATCTTACTTCTTTTTATTTTCAGTTCTTGAATCTTACTTTTTACTAAGAAGGGAATCTAAGGATGTCTGACCCACTTTACAGGTCAGCAGAATACATTTTCATTTCCAGAAACATGGACATCTCAATGTCACAAGCAATCATGTGCATGCATTCTTGTTTTCACAGTGAAGAAAGAAAAATTTGTTCAACAAAGCCCTCTTAATTGGTACTGAGGATCTATCCAGGAAGCAGCTACACCTTCATCTTCAATTCTATGAAATTACCAGGAGAAAATGTCCTTGGACAACAAGTGGGTGCTTTTCTTCTTGTGGTCTGGGTGCTCTTTTTTGGCTGGGCTCATTTGAAACACTTACAAGATCTCTTCTGCATGGTAACTAACTCCACGAGGATTCAGTTGCCATGCAACTACATGGTATTCTCCATAGTGCTGCCTTTCTTATGATTACAGAGTGAGGAGCTTTTATAATCATAATAATACCTTACGCTCATGCCAGGCCTTTTACATAAGAAGATCCCAGTAGAGTGAATAGAGTTGTTCTTTATGTAAGTCTTTTCACCAAGCACTAAAAATACCCATGCTTCCAATTTAGCTACACGGCAACTTTCCTCTCCCAGTTAAAATATACAATCGATATTTTGGTAGGAGGTGATACCAGGGATTGTTCTTCAGATTTTAAATGTAAAGATATTTAGGAGGATATAATAATAATAATAATAATAATAATAATAATAATAATAATAATAATTTTAAAAAGCAGGGGTCTGTGTTGGATAGTATCTTTGGCATTACAAGAAGGAAACATTTCTCTCAAAAAAAAAAAAAAAAAAAGAAGAAGGAAACATCTCTACTGATGAGGGTATCTTGGCTAGTTTTTGTCAACTTGGCACACAATAGAGTTACCTGTCCAGTGGCAATGACAGTGAGGGTTTTTTGTTGTTTGTTTGTTTGTTTTTTGTGTTTTTGGTCTTTTTTTTTTTTTTTTTTTTTTTTTTTTTTTTTTTTTTTGTTTAGTGATTGATGTTGGAAGACTTAGGTTACTGTGATTGACATCAACCCTGGAAGGTGGTCTGGAGTT
>NC_034594.1:59305945-59351356 GCF_900095145.1 Mus pahari
TAGAGTTACCTGTCCAGTGGCAATGACAGTGAGGGCTCTTTGTTTTTTGTGAGTTTTTTTTTTGTGTTTAAGGCCTTTTTTTTTTTTTTTTTTTTTTTTTTTTTTTTTTTTTTTGATTAATGATTGATGTTGGAAGGCCTAGGCTACTTTGATTGACATCAACCCTGGAAGGTGGTCTGGAGTTGTATGAGAAAGTAAGTTGAGTGAGCCAACACCACCATTCTGCTATGCTTTTGGCTTCAGTCCCTGCCTCCAGGTTCCCGCTGGGGTTTTTGTTCTGGCTTCCTTTAATGGTGGACTGTGAGTTTTAAGCAAAATACACCCTTTCCTTTCTGAGTTGGTTTTAGTCACACTTTTATCACAACAGTGGGAAAATCCAACTAAAACTTAGCAGTCAGAGTTCTTCTTTCTCCTAATGGGTGCAATGAGGTAGTAATTGAAGGGAAGACCAGATTAGGGGTGACAGAAGGAGTCAGATTGTGAAAGGAGGTTGTCAGCACAGCTGTACAGGCAGTTTCCACTCATCATTTCTTCCAGAGTGTCACTCTGCGTCAGGTATCCTGATTTCCACCCTATGAGGATCACTACACAGCACTATGTTTAGTCTATTAAGCAGAAGTTTTGAAAAGAAAAATCAGGTGTTTTTTAAGATGTTATCTTTAAACGCTTAATTATGTGTATGTATGGGGGGCATGTGCACATGGCTGAAGGCCCCAAAGAGGCCAGAGGCAGCGAATGCTCCTGGAACAGGAGGTACAAGTGGATATGAACCAGACTACCCAGATGCTGGAAAGCAAATTTATGTTTTCTGTGAGAGCAGTGAATGCTACTATTAGCCCACATCTTCTGGTCCATTTCTAGATCCAAGATTTTGGGTTGTTTGTTTGCTTGCTTCTGTTTGTTTTTAATGGAAGGAACAAGGTTCTCTCTGAAAGTAAACACGCTTTTGGGATCCCTGGAAAGTGTGCTGCTTAGCTTGTGGGACTAAAATGAAAACAATGTAGTCAAGAATCAGAACAGAAAGGGGTTTTGTCTCATTTTTATTATCCAGATAAATAAAAAATAATTTGAAAGTAAAAGCCTTGTTTGTGATAAGAAAATAGCTGCTTCTTCTGACAGTACGTCTTCTAATGTTCCCTGTCTTGTTTGAAGCCCACTCACTTTTATCCCTTCTGTTTCTGCTCCAGTTACTGCCACCACCACCACCCCAGCACTAGGACTGTTCCCATCCTGTCTGCACTGCAGCAATTATCTAGAGTTAGTTGCCCTTTAAAATTTATATGGCTCTTTAAATGTATGTCTGTCCCGGTTAGCACAACGTTTTAAGTCTCTAGCACAGCTAAATTTGACTACAAGTCTAATTCCGACTGGTAAGCTATGGATAGTGATGATTCATGCAAGCTTCAGGTTATTTCTCCCTTCTTTCTGGAACTCCAAACAATGGACAGTTCCATTTAGAAGCAAGGACCTTGACCATGTTTGTTTAGAGGTGTTGAGTCTAATAAACTGCGGTGGCCAGAAATTTCACTTACTTACTCTGTATTTAAAGGAACTCAGGCTAAGATGGGCGAGGAAGGAGAAGATAGAATGTGATCAAGTACGCAAGGCATTCCGCTCTGTACCTGAGTCTTGTATTTAGCTCTCAATGATGTGCCCCAGGCTCTTACCATTGATGCTCAAGCCATCAATGAATGATAAGGAGATTATGAAATGAGCTTCGCGAGAGGCCCCTTGGTCTTGCAAACTATATGACCCAGCACAAGGGAAGGCCTGGGCCAAGTAGTGGGAGTGGGTGGGTAGGGGAGCAGGGGTGGGGGTATAGGGAACTTTCGGGGATAGCATTTGAAATGTAAATAAAGAAAATAATAATAATAATAATAATAATAATAATAATAATAATAGTGGCTTATGTAAAAAAAAAAAAAGAAAAAAGAAATGAGCTTCCCAGAGAAGAGAGCTGGATGTGTTAAAGGCTCTACAGAGCTGATGGGTTGATTGGGGCATTCAGTAAGTAAAGAGGGATAGAAAGTCACAAGTTCAGAGCAACATTATCTTGGGCAACCTTAGATATTTTCACTTCCATATCTGAATAACATCTATTTTTGAAACTATAAATAAGTCCCTTGGAAACATAAATAAGTTTCCATCAGGGTTCCGGCCCTGAGATGCGCCCATGCTCTAGTAGAGGGTTCCACAACCATGTGCATATATAGGTAACAATGAATTGCCACAGTGGGAATTATGACAAATTGAAAAAAAATATGAAATTGGGAGAGAAAGTAGTAGAAGGGGTTGATAAGAAATGGAACAGAAGGGATAGGGCATAATTTTGTTCAAAGCATATAATGTGCATATATAAATATTAAATAAAATATTTTAAGGAAATTTACTAACACTTCTAGCAGCCACCAACCCAAAGGCTAAGAATGTCACCAAATATCATCTGATGCCTGTATTAGGAAGACTCCACTTTACTCTCTGCCTCATGTTCACACAGATGTATTTTTTTTAAATCATTTTTTTACAGTTCAGTCATTATCCCCCTCCTGATCTGCCCTCCAACAGTTCTTCATCTCAGTCCTCTTCTGCCTCCAAGAGGATGTCCCCACCCCCACCCTACCCCATCAGACCTCCCCACTCCCTGAGGCCTCAAGTCTCTCAAGGGTTAGGTGCCTCTTCTCTCACTGAGGCCAGACCAGGCAATCTTCTGCTGTCTACGTGTTAGGGGCCTCATATCAACTAGCGTATACTGCCTTGCTACACTAGTATAGTATTTTTAAACTAGCTTGAATTATGACTTTGTTCTGTTCTTTATTTTAAAAACTTCATGAAAATCTTACTGCACTATAATAGAATATTTAGGGTAACCTGAGTTTGTTCTTCCAAGTCACAGTCAGTTCTATTTGCCACCAGCATAAACCCTGTCTCATTCCATTTGCTATGTGAGCTATGATTTATCATGGAATGAATCCACAATAATATTTTTCAGTAGCTCAGCTTTATGTTTTCAAATTGACTTAATTCTGGTGTTGGTTGTGAAGAATTCTGATTCATTAACCAAGACAGACTTTGTGACAAAATGGCTGACTTTGGAGTACACAGAAAGGCTCCCTTAAATTCCAAAGCCAACAGATAATAGAATAGCAGAAAGAAAATTTCCAGAATTTTAATGTGTTTTAGGTAGAAAATTCGAAGGAGAACCAACTGAATATTTGGTTTTGAATTAACCCACTCTTTCTATGTTTATCTATAAGCAATGAGACATAAGTATAAGTATATGTCTCATTGCTTATAGATAAACATAGAAAATATTATATAGATGCATATATTTATAAGAACAGAACACTATAATCAATTACAAATTTAAATCATTTAAATTATTAGTTGCATATAGTTGTTACAAGTTTCAGCTTTAGACAAGCATGTAAAAATATACTGCTTTGTCCTTTTTAAATATTTTATTTAAAAATGTCAATTATGTATGTTTGTGCTTGTCTCTGTGTAGAGTTTGTTCCCATGAATATGGTGCCCTTAGATGCCAGAAGACAGCCCTGGAACTCCTGGAGCTAGACTTCTAGGTGGTTGTGAGCCACTCCCTGCACTAGCATCCCCAGCAAATTATCATGTGCTGTTAACTGCAAAGCTATGCCTCCAGACTCTGAAAAGATATTACCTTTAATCAGATTAGAACAAATTTATTAATATTTAAATACATTTCTTGCAGCAAAAAAACAAAACAAACAAACAAACAAAACCCATGCTCCATTAAATAGACTTCAAATGTCTGGGAAATAGGTGAATTCAATCTGAGATTGCTCCATAGACAACTCTTTTGAAAATTGCAAGTGTGTAAGGTCCTTTAGTGCTTCACAAAGGTTTTGAGATTAATATATATTTAATCTTTTGCTTGGGTTTTGGTTTCTACTTATTATAGAAATGTAACATTTGTATGTTTTCTTTCAAAATTGTTTAGAAAATTATTACAGATAATCATTTGAGTATTTTATATAATACTTTCCATGTAGAATAAGTAAGGTGATAAATATTGGTTTTAATTACACAGGCCATGAATTTTTAATTTGCTAATGGAATGGCTACACAGTGTCTGCCATACAAAGTCTATTTAATAAACTAAAATTCAGAATTAATATTCAGTGGCTAATTTAGTGTGATCACTGCTCAAATTTTGTAAGTTGAGTTCCATCCTTGGTATCCTATGAAGGATTAAAGAAATAACTGGCCCCCAAAAGTTGTCTCTGGTCTCCACAGGCACTCTGTGGCTCTTATAGCAATACATACCCTTCCCCATCCTTCTTTCTCACACACACATACACAGAGATATACAATAATAATATTTTTAAAGTAAATGTTTTTCATTAAACCTTAAGTTAACGTTTTCAAACTATTTAGAATTATTTTGATATATTATTTCCACACATATATGCTTTACTGTATATATATTTCTATATTTATATAATTTACAGGTTGTAGTTTGGAACTTACAAAAGTTGAATCTACCATAGTACATGCCTATATTTCTCTGTTTTATCTTATTTTTCACTGAGCCAATAGTGAGTTGAAAACATTTTAAGATTATAACTCGATAAACAGAGATTTAGTAAACTAGGATTCCATAAAACCCATTTGGCCTTAGATCAGTTACATAAACTTTACAGAAAGGCTGTTCACCAAGTGATTTTTCCAGAAAAATTCATTCCAGCACATCATAGTATTTCCTAAATGAAGATTCCCAGCACCGGTCATATTCCATCTCACCCTGTCTCATCTGGGCCTGGTGGGAGGAAGAATATCAAAGAAGAGCTCAACTTTTGATTTTAACCACACATTATCATCAGTACATCACATATTCTGTTTTCCCTTAGTATAAAATACAGATATTTAAAATCAACTTTAAATATTTGTTTCATTTTATGTATTTTAATGTAATGTGATGCTTTTGTAACAATATACCTATTACTTTGATAAGACCGTGGACTTTTGGTATAACCAGAGTGGCTTATAATTCTTACTTTACTATCATGGGTTAAAAACAGAAATTTTTTAGTGTTGCTCATCCTAATATCAGTACTTAAGTGGAAGTTTAGCAGAGGTTTCATTATGCAACTATTTATAGTCCAAAAGATACAAATAATGAGCATGCAGCTGTCCCCTCCTGTACTCCATCTACCTCACTCTCAAAACCTACACCTTAGATGACTATATGTGATTCTTCTATCAAAAATAGTTTTTCACCTGTTCTCTTATTCTGTTTGATCCATTAAAAACTGTGCTTGACAGTGACAGAAAATGTTACAGAAAGGGAGGAAAAAGACAGGAGAAGGGAGAAGGAGGGAAAAGGAAAAGAAAAAGAGGCAAAGAAGGAGGGAAGAAGTCTATAGCCTGTCTTCTAAAATATTTTGTAAATGACTCTTTCTGATGTCTAATGTTCATAGCTTCTCGAATAGAGCTACCTTCTTGCCTGGAATTTTATTATAATAGCAAATACAGGAAATAAATAAACAAATAAGGAAGTGCATTATTAAGTCAATGATATATAATAGAATGCATTGAAGATAATAAAATGGGGTTATAGAAGGTAATGTTATGTGATTGAAAATTCTGGTTTATTTAGTTTTCACAACACTATCTGGTAGATACTCTTATAATTATGCCAGTAAGGAATTTGAGTCAGGTCAAAGGCAAAAATTTGTTCAAGTTTTGATAGGTGAAGACTACACTGGAAATATAAATACAGGTAATCACAGTGAAGGTAACAGTGAGGAGAAAAATTAGAGTGAGCAAGCAATTTGGGTGAATTTGAAACTTTGTCCAAGCCTATGTAAAAATTTAAACCACAGTTAGGAGAACATTCAGTTATTCCGTTAATTGCCATGTTGTGAGTATGTACTGAGTTTTCCAGTCTTGCTTCAGTGAACATCTCTCCATGGCCTCCTTTATTTATTTTATACTCCCCTCAGATAACTATAATTAGATGAACTAAATGAGATAAAGAATCAAGAGTTGAAGGACCCTGCTGTGCATTGGTTCACCAATTATTTAGTTTAGTTACCAGTGAATTTTTAAAAATACTCTCTGTGAATGTAAGTGATACTGCAAGGTGCCCAATTTAGGTGAGAGAATCATAGAATTTGAGAGACATATCTCTGTATCGTGTAAACCGGATACAGAAAACCAACCTCCCTCTACCCCAACAACACACATTGCATCGATTTTCCAATATTTCCATTAGACAAGCTGTGTTCTCACCTGTAGTCCACTCTAAATTTCTCCCAGATCCTGTATGACCAGCGTGCCTGTGCTTATCTGGGTTAAGACACTACCAACTCACTAATGCAATGCTAGTGTCCTGCCCCACAAATCATCCTAGCCCAGCCTTCTCACTGCAGAAATAAATGGAAATCCATAGGTTCCAAAGGGGACTGTTTCAGGGGGACAATGTGAGAAGAGAGAACTTTGCATTCTATTTCTGACCACCTTATTAAATTATCATGCAACACCATATGTTTAGTAGAATATAAAATAATGCCTATATATGTTTTTTAAAGAAATATGCTACTCAGTAAACAAAATTATCCTTTTTACCATTTTTTTTTTGCAGTAGACATTTCCCTGTGCTTATAATAGCTGAAAGACCTCAAGCAAATTAATTTAACTCTCTCTGTCTCAAGATTCCAGTTTGTAAAATGAGAGGAATTAGAGTGCCTGTCTCATGAGATCAGTGTGGTTATGGGATGGGACGAGTGAGTTAATGAGAGTCCAGTGCACAGTGAACACTGTATACGTGTTGGCTGACAATGCTGTTACCATAATGTTATTCTTGTACACAATTGCTATTTTATTATTATTATTATTATTATTATTATTATTATTATTATTATTATTATTATATTATTATTGTTATATGCCATGCTCTGGCATTTTATTTTTTAAATAAATTAATTTTCCAATTATTTAATTCAATGTCTCCTGTCCATAAGGCATTGAAGTTTGTACTGGATGCAAAGGTCAGTGTATGTATGCAAGGCTCCAGTTCCCTGGGGCTTTCATCTTAGAAAAAAAATGGCAAAATTAAAAATAACTTTAAAAATCATAGTCAGCAATACATAAACGAATGGTGACAATATTTGAATGGTACTTTTGAAAATGTAGTGTAGTTGGTACGATGAGGGACTGCATTTGTTTTCCTTTTCAGAGTAGAGAATCAGGAAGAGAATTCAAGAACAGAAGACACAAGGACCAGGGTTGAGATCTGGGCTTCCAAATAGTTAGAGATCAAAATTTTAGAAAGGCAAAGACATCAAAAATGGGAGGTTATTGAAGTAAGAGAAAAACCAAGAAATCAAAGTCATGGAAAGTTAGATAAATTAGTACTTCAAGTGAAATGATGAAAGAAAGATTGTGTGTGGATGTTGTAACTTGTCAAGGCTGTATTTGGTAATAGCTATTGTTTTTAACTGTGCTCACTGTTACTATCCTCACAGCTGCTAAGCAGGAAGGTGCTGCCTGGGCAAGGTACTGGGAAAGATAACGGGGTGGATTATGGTCAAAGTACATGATATAGTGGGTCAAAATTTTACAAATCTTCATAATATGCATATCTTGTACTCTTAATATTGCCATTACTCATATTAATGAAAGGAGGGTATGGAGTTTCCATGTCTTGTGCATTGTCACATGAATAGGGATAGGACTAGTGAGTAGGACAGGCCTGTGGCAGTTATAGGGACAGTGCCCTTGTCCCCTTGTAATAGCTACATTCAAAGAAATGAAAGCATTCTTATAGCTGCTATAACAGTTAAATGTTAAATCTTTTACGATGAATAAGCAAAGATTTTTCAGATTGTTAGTATTATTAAGCACAATAAAACCTCAACCATAGAGCTTTGCATTTATTTCATATTTAAAGCAGAAGCAATATTTCACTAACTGTGCCCATTAAAACACTATTAGATTAACCTGTATTTCAGGTGAGTATATTCGCACAACTGTCCATTTCTCCTTATTTATGCCTACATGACAATTATTAAGATCTGGCTCATCTGTGATTGAATTTACTTTTTATTCCTAGTAAAGTTAATAATTATTTCCTTCACTTATTCTCAATCTTAACTTCTAATTTAATAATTAATTCATTTCTTGTATTTTATTTTTTAATATGCCAATGATAATTTACTGCATGTACAAAAGATTTTTAAATTCTCATAGCCATAGGCAACTGATTGTATTCAACATTTCAGTATTTTTTTTATTGATTTTCATTCAATTTAATGCTATAATTGAGTGGATAATCTCCAGTCCTTCCTTCTTCCTTCCTTCTTCCTTCCTTCCTTCCTTCCTTCCTTCCTTCCTTCCTCCCTCCCTCCCTCCCTTTCTCCCTTTCTCTTTCGTGTTCCTCATTCCTTCCATCTCTTTTCTCTCTTCTTTCTTTCTTTCTTTCTTTCTTTCTTTCTTTCTTTCTTTCTTTCTTTCTTTCTTTCTTTTCTTTAACTTTTTCTTTCTTTCTCTCTTTCCCTTTCTTTCATCATTTATGTAACTATCACAAATCTATCAGCTGTCATTAACTACCTAGCTAATCACCAATTATGTATCTATCAACCATCCAGCAATCACAAATTTATCTATCATCTATGTATCATCTGTCTGTAATCTGCCATCTGCCCTTCTGTCTTCCCACCTGTCTGTTATCTACTTGTCGCTGTCTTTCTATATTCATATCTTTTCTCATGTGAGGAACTACGGAGAATGCCCTCAGTTGAGCATGACCATATTGACATTTTGGTATCTAACTCCCACCCTCTGAAATTGGCAAAATGACTTTCTGTTGTTTAATACAGTCATTCTATGCTACAGATTACATGGGATCTGTATATAGCATCCTAAATTGACTTAAGAGTCTGTGAAGTATTTCACATACCTCTTCATATTTAACAAGACCCAAAATAATGTTCACATAGAGGTTCTGTACTATTTGAATTACAACTGTCTAGATTCATTTTACACCATGAATTAAGAAACATCTATATATGCACATGCATGCATTTATCTGTTTAATTTCATTAATTCTTGAAATGCATTTTTGTCATGTGATATACCTATGCAAGCTTTTCTTAGATATTTTAACCTCTTCTGTTGATTTACAGTCTTATACTGTACAAGTAAATCAATATAGCTTTATAAGACATTTTAATACTCAGTTCAGGACATATGTGCCAATAGTTGTCAAATTCCATTGTTATCAATTATATTTAAATTTGAGTCACATTGAATTAATACATTTATAAAGTCATAACTATTTATGAAATTGATTCTATTTATTCCAGAAGAAATACCTCTATTTCCACATTACTTTCTTCATATCGCCATTTTAAACTACACATCCCAATGCATATATTGAAGCTTAAATCCCCAAAAGCATTTGGAGGCCAGGCTTTTGAGAGGCAATTAAGTTTAGATAATGTTGAGAGAGTCCTTCCTGGGACTGGATTACTAGATTTATATGGAGGGGAAGAAAACCTAGCCCATTCTATTCAGTAAGCCAGAAAGTGTCCTCCTAAAAAGAAAAGTCTGTAAGCACCTTGATCTTGACATTCAAAACTAGAAATGTTTTAGGCACACAGTGTGTGTGTATGTGTGTGTGTTAACAAACCTCTCACTCAACACAGTATTTTAAAATAATACTAGTATTCTCTTTAAAGATAAAGCAAATGTTTGCATATCCAGTTACTATTGGTCTGGAATTCTGCTTGTGGACGTTGTACATCGTGGTGCGCACTAGGCTCCGCACCACGATGTACAACGTCCACAAGCAGTAACAAACCTCTCACTCAACACAGTATTTTAAAATAATACTAGTATTCTCTTTAAAGATAAAGCAAATGTTTGCATATCCAGTTACTATTGGTCTGGAATTCTTTATTATTTCTAGTTAATTTCATATTGGTAGACTTTGATTTTTCAAATGGAAAACGTCTACATATTTCTTAAGCATTTAGAATTTGTTTTGGTACTTCTATTTTAAAATATTCATTTATGTTTTATATTTAAGATGATCTTTTTATGTTCATCACATAGGTAGTTTGAAATTTCTACTTGAGTGAAAATTATACCATCTATTGAGGACTGGAGTTGCGTATCCATTCTGCAAATCTCTAACCTTAGAGGGATGTAGTCATTGTGTTGGAACCCTAGGGAAAGAAAGGAAAATCACCCTCCTTAGGGGCTTTTACACAAGAACAAGTGAAGAATTAAGCAGTTATGTTCAGTTACTCATGACTTTAATTTTCATCATTCATTAAATGTTTCATAGAAGTGAATGTAAGCACCAACTTTTTACTATAGTGACTTAGGGTGGCTTTGAGGGTAAGTAAATGTGAGTAGATAATACCCACTCGAATAGAGAACTTGAATGGTTGGAATACTGGTATCTGCTTCACCAGTCATGGGAGCCTTTTTGTTAGGGATTTTTAAAAAAAAAGTGTGAGAATAGCATTAACTATATCTATGAAACCTTCATTAAAAATAACATTGGTTCAAACAGTGGTATCCATGTGTGTTATCTTTCATAGCTTTTTTTTTTTTTTTTTACCATATGATAAGTCCACTGAATATGTTTGTCCCCAGATGTTTAGTTTTGTGAGCATTATATTATGAATCATTATTTAGTCACCAGATACCTGGATCATGCAATGCTTGTAGCATACACAGCACACCGATTTGATAGAAGTCATCAATAAGCCTACTGCTAACACTTAGGTTTGTGCAGGCAGAATATAGAGGGGCAAATCATTCTCATTCTAGTGAGATTCTCTTGTCCTGGTCATGTTGGGTGTCATAGACAATCCTATTGGGTGTAAAGGAGATTAGATTTTGGATTTAATAGAATAACTTCAGCACAACTGGGTTTCATCTCCCTAGCTAATTGGAATAAATAATAGAATAAATACATATCAGAGAAAATACTGGAAAGGCTTTGTTAAAAAAAAAAACTTTGTTCAAGATTTTAAAGTTTGCCTGATGAATCTTAAAATTAGGCAGTTGTATTGTTCTGTCAGTTATCAATTCTACCATCTATGTCATGTTTACTCATAAAGGCTTCCCCCTGTCTAGTTGGTTTATAGTATAAAGCACGTTTCTAGAACTCTTACACTTCTCTACTTCTGTGTGTACGGAAGAGGTATACTTAAGCCACAAAGCACCAAATCCTTTCATCACTACAACAAAAAAGGGGATTTTCCCCTGACTTAAGAACTTTGAGCAATGAAATATCCAAATATGGTTTCCTAAGAATACCAGAGAAACTTAGCTACTCTGTGAAGATAGAAAAAAGTTAAACCATCATATAACGAGAACATTGATATTGTTGGTTTGTTTTATATATATATATATATATATATATATATATATATATATATATATATATATATAAATATAAGGATTTACAAATTTAACTCTTCTTGAGGTATAGTTCTTTGTAATGAAGCTACATTTGTCTAAGATTATTTGAAAAACAACATTAAAACATTTCTGTTTTATTCAGCAGTATATGAAGAAATAGTTCTAGGCACCAAACCTCAGAGATATCAGAAACTCCTCGACACTAAGATATCTCCAGATGCAAAGTTTTCCAATTATAATACACTATGGTTGGAATGAACATATTCCATGAGGTTGAGCATATGAACATGAGGCAACATGATTTCTAGGTCTTCGTTTGTATTGTGGAGGGATAAGAAGTAATAGAAAGTAAATGAATGTTTGAAAGAAAGCAGAAAGCAATGAAAGGTGGGTGAAGAAGAAGAAAGGAAAGGAAGAGAAGAAGAAGGAGGAGGAGGAGGAGGGGGAGGAGGAGGAGGAGGAAGAGGAGGAGGAAGAGGAGGAGAGAGAGAAGATAAGGCAGAAAATAGAGAATGGACAACCAATACCATACAATTTCCCAAATTGGAAATGTACAATTTTTAAGGACTAGGTGATACATATTTCATGTCTCTTCTTTTGAGGTTAAAACTCCCTCTTTTTCTTGGAAATGTTGTGGTCAACCTTGGTGGGTCTCTTTTATGCTTGACAACTTCGTATCAACCACTACTCACTGTTTTTGATTGTGCTATACAATGACAAGAAGAGTTAGTGACTTGGTTTCTATTCCTGATCATCTGGTGTGTGTAGGAAGTCATTTCATTACCTGACCACTGTTTTCCCATATATGTACTGGAAATTCCCCCCTTTTAAAGTCATTCTCACTGTGGTTCAAAGTAGATTCATCTAAACGTGCTTAAATTATCAATCATGATAAAAATATTTCCACTCCCTAAATGTCTCTCAAATTATTTTGTATTAAAAAAAAAAAACGTTTCAACTTTGGTTCTGTGATGAAAAAACTACTTTTATGAGAGCACTTTGCTACCAAAAAAACCTGACATATTAATAAACCTCTCCATCACAGTATGGGAGCTGATGCTAGATTGTAAGTGGTACTTGAGTTTGTTTACTGAGATGTGCTAAGATTTTAACACAAGGTGGGCAGGCTGGGGAAGGGATGAGCAAAGATTATATGAGAAAGACACATAGGATATGATCTCTCGCCTTTCATACTCATACTTTCCTCCATTCACTGCATCTAGCTGATCTTCCAAGGAATTTCATTACATTAAATGGAAATCCTATTCTACTCAAAATCTAGATACACAAAGATCTGGAAATTCATGATTTAAGATCCACTATTTTAAATATATATATATATATATATATATATATACTCTATCCCTCATATATATTATATAATATGTAATATAATATACAATGTTTATAGTATATAATACATTATATGTGATCATGATATATGATGTGTGATATGTAATATATAATATATAATATGTAATATAATATATCTACCTATATTAGGGATATGTAGAATAATATTATGCATTGGTTTTATTTTTCCCAAGTTTAACTTAAAAACAAATATATTAAATCAAAGGACAATCCTAGTTATTTGAAATGTAAATGAAGAAAATATCTAAAAAAAAGAATCTACAAGTTTAAGTTGTTAATAATATAACTTTTGTTCAAATATAGAATACACACACCCACAAACACACACACACACATTAAAAAAAAGAATTAGGAAGCTGACCTGAAGATTACTGCTTTTATAATTGGCTAGTGCATAAAGATATTTTCATAAGGAATTACTTATGAATTGAGATATTTAACTCCAAAGAAAGCAACCTGCAAGCAGAAACTATTTCCAGTAAAAGTTAATGGGGGAAAGTGACCTGAAAACTGTAGAGACCACTGTGCAATAGTATGGACATATTTTCTTACTAACTGGTTTATTATTACCATAGTAGTCCTCCCCCTCTTTTTTCTTTCTTAATTTTTTCCCATCATTTCTTCATTCCTTTACTTTATTTTTCTTCTTGTCTTATCATAATGTAGAATAAGACACTGAAATCATCCTGTTACATCATATACAAACAACATATTCTTTAAAAATCTATTTTTGTCATTTACTCTGAGGAAACACAAGCTTAAAAACGGAATCTCTCTCTCTCTCTCTCTCTCTCTCACACACACACACACACACACACACACACACAGAGACACATTCACACAAGTACATAAATATATTGTATATGTGTGGGCAGAAGTATATACACACGTGTCAATCACAGCGCATAGCATAAGCTATATGCATAGATTCAGTGGAATATTAAGAAAAGAATCCAGAGTCTCGTCGGGAAAGTCAAGAAATACAGTGACTTTAAATCATTTCTGCAGTGAGTCTGAAGGAGGTAGGAGCACATATGCCGTAATCACTGTACATTTGATTTTGGTTAAAATGTTGCCGTCCAAAAGAGACCTTTGTTCTGTGTACGTGACCTATGCACGTTCTTCCAAGTGGGCTAGTTTTATTCTCATGCCATGGGAGCAGGTGGCATGAAGCTGTTTTGATGAGGTTAAAAGGCTCCTCCCCCCATTCCGCAAGCAGCAGCCTGAAGTACGTCAGCAGTAATTGTGTGCATGGCTCTCCGGTGCAGGATGGGTGGAGGCAAAATTGGTATCAAATAAGGGCATCAAACTGAGATCTGAGAGTTCCGTTTAAGTTGTTACTCGTTTTTATTAGCCCCACCAGAATGAAAACCTTATAACTTAAATATCCTCCATACAAGAACAATAATTCTGATAGATTTAAAATTTTCTCTCCAAAAAAGACTGATTTAGTGCTCTGTAGTGGATGTAAACGAAGAGGTTTCTTTATCCTCATTTTCTTTTATTATTGACAAATCAGACTTAAGCTCAGTTAGATAAAAGAGAGAGGGTCTCTTGTTTGGACTTGAGGCCTTTAATGAGGATGGGAGCCCCTGGGGAGCCGAAATCCGTGCTGCTTTGGGGGTTCCTTCCTTTCCAGTGGGCCTAGGGTGTGGGAACTATCCAAGGTGCTAGGATGCTGGCAGCTCTACTGCTCAGTGCAGGCAGATTGCAGAAGCTGAGGAGATTACCGCTTATTTGAGAAGGTACGTTCTTTGTTTCAGAATCCCTGATTAATCAGCGGCAGCAGCAGCATCAACAGACTAAGGCAGCTGGAGAAAAGAGAGAAGCAGGGAGGGAGGGAGTCGGGAGGGAGAGAGGAGAGAGGGAGGGAGGGAGGGAGGGAGAGAGAGAGAGAGAGAGAGAGAGAGAGAGAGAGAGAGAGAGACTAGAGCCAGCCAGAGCAAGCTGGTTGTCATGGGGGAGGGACGATGCTACCAGCCAGGCTTCTCCAAACCTTCTGTATGTATGCAAGGAGAAAGAGCATCTTTGGGGCTGAAAGGAGACATTTAGAGAGGATGTGTCTGATTTTTGTTTCCATGTATTTTTTTTCTTCACAGAACATGATCAAATGAGGTACCTTAGCCAGCTTGGTGCCTGCTTCGGGTCTTGTAATCATCTGTGTAGCAAAGTGGGTAAAATCATTCAGTTTCTTCCCTGCTGGACCTGGAAGGAGAGGGGCTGTGCGCTCATCCCCACCCATTAGCTATGCCCTCTTTTCTCCGAATGTCGATTTAACGAAGCAAGCACCTGTCTTCTGTCACTGCATCTTCCTTGCAAACTTTAAAAGGCATTTTATCAGATAGAAAGAACATCGAAAATGCTCTGATCTCTAGTGATGAAGAATCTTGGATTCGACACTTTTCACATCCAGATATAATGCACTTTAATTGAAGAAATACTGAACTGAACCTACAAGTCTCTTTCTTATGGTGCTGGATTACTGCTCCCGAACTGCCCCAAGACCAGCCCTGAGAGAGGGCTCTGACAGACCCAACTCACCTCCTGACTATTCCACTTAGTTCTCCCCCGGGGACTTAATTTTTGGTATGTATCTCATTTTTCAGTTTCTATAAGCATGCTAATTGAATCTAGAACTAAGGAGAGGAGGCAATTGATTATGAAATGGGATGAATTTCAGTTAGGGATACTTAATGCTGAAGTTTGCATGTTTTATTAGGTGGAGCAGAAATAAAGATGCAACACGGGCATCCACACTGTTAGTGAGCCCCTGGCTATTTTTAATCCTGTACCCACTTCGTGATTACCATGGAAATGGTAAATGGATTTTCATTAGTAAAATAAGCCATGTTGAATTATTAAAAGAATTGGAAGTATTTCCATGCCATTAATTACTATTCACGTTGTGCTTGCTGATATGGAATTATCTTAATTCCATATCATAAATATTTTACAATAGGATCAGTTCACTGGTGTCAGCAGTGAGAGCCCAGTTTTGCATTTTTCAGAAAGAAAGATATGTACTCTACCAAAACATATCCAAATTGCTATATATACTTTGAAGGGGAAACTGCTTATTTCTGGCTGATTCCAAATAGACATTTTTTCCAGAAAATGCATTTTAATACTAGCCAATATCTGAAAGGTTTCCTTAGTCTTTACCAAAATGTACATCTGCTGTAGAACTTTAGGTGGCCTTGCTTAACTTGGGACATGTACTTCATTCATTGAAATAACTCCAGTATAATTTTTCAGTCTGCCCAGGAGTATTTTCAATACTTGGAATATTGGCACATCTGGGAAAATATTGTATTTAAAAATGCTCACTTTTACTGACGAATACTAAAGTTGTTTTTGTAGTGAAGTAGTAAATTTACTTTTCTAAATGTAGTGAAAAATATAAAGGTATTTAATGGAAGAGATTACAGGGTATAATTATGATAAATTTAGTATCTATGAATTTATATTCAATTAGCAGAGAGTAATAAAATAGAAAGTAAGAACAAAAAATCAATCTCCTAAATTATCATATTTTGGATATGTTCCAATTTATTGATGTATTATAAAGGGTCAACTTAACAATTAAAGAGAAAACAGGAGTCAGACATGTACAAATGGTTTTGTTTTTCTTTGGAAAGTAGAACATAATTTTGTCTAATATAAAAGGTAATTTATATTAGACAAAAGTATAATATAAAAAGATAATTCTTTGAAGGACATTTAATAGTTAGGAAATTGTGAAAACAGACCTTTGAAAAATACTACAACTTTGCATAAGACAAGAAGAGTTATAAAACTTGAATGGTTTGTAAAGTTGTATAGAAGTGTCAAAATCTCAGGGTAAAGACTGGTGCCTATTGTTTAAAATAAATCAATCAGTCATAGACTCCCAACTCAATTAGATGGCTTCCACTCTAGCTCCAGTCAGCAATTTATTAAAGTCACTGTATCTGCTTTGCAAATACTGCCTTCTAAGCGTCTGGAACCAACTGGCCCAAGGCTCCACAAAGTCCCTCAGCCACTGGCTCTTTGCTTGAGCCTCTAATGTAAGAGAGGATATATGCAATGTTTTAAAACATTTGGTAAGAGACACTATGACAGCCTGGAAGTTAGGGAAATGGCTGGTGCATGATTTTATTGCACTTGTATGATCTATGCCCACTTCCCAATTTGGGGGAGGGAGATGAAGGAAAAAAACTCACTGCAAAGAAATCTGCTTTTTGAGGAAGAAGTAATCAACGCCTTTGTAGTTACTCCTGCAGGCTTTCTTGGTGGTAACTTCTTTCCCCATTTTGTGCAGAACAGCTGCATTTTAAGACCACTGAGAATGAGAATATGCACATGACCATTTGTGGAATTGGGTGGGGGGCAGAATTCCAAGCACAGATCAAAATATCTGACTTTCATTGCAAAGACAAATGGATGTCATTGGCATGGCTATGTGTTTTAACTCTGGTATCTAGTTTTAAAGTCCTACTCTGAAGTTAGCAAATTTCAAATTTTGCATATGTGTTTAACATATGCATGTGAAGCCTGATTACTACATATATTTTCATATGCAATGTGTGCTCTGTGGTTTTAGATTGGTATAAGTACATGCAAAATATATATATATATATAAAATGGTCTTTATACTGCTGAACAATGCAGTAACCTAACAACAAATTGTCAAAAATCACCTGGGAAGACTCTCATTGGACCTGAGCCCCTACATTCTCCACCTTAGAGAAGAGGCAATGATTGGAATGGGAAGGAAAATGAAATTTTAATTACTAAAATCCCAAGAACTTCATATAGCATTAAGACAAGTACCATTTGAAAATCTCAAAAATATGTGAAGAATAGAAACTAGGAATCTTGCATGATCCTCAAATAAATTAAAAGATAAACACGAAGAAAGGGCAAACTATACAGCCCTACATCATTTATTCTCCTCTATGCATATGATATTTCAGCAGGTCAAAAAGCACATTCTGACAACAGCATAATGTAAATTTTACCTTATGCTGGACATAAGGTTACCTAGCAGGATTCACTGTGGTCTAAAATACAGAAAATCTTATGAGACTTTAAATACAGGGAAAAAATTCACTCCCAAATCAGATTTGCTTTTCATTCTTAAATACTCAATATAGTTGGCAAAATTAAGATTAAAGAAGTTGTCGCCACTTTGTATCTTGGAAAGGCTCAGTCTCATACAAAGAAGAACTTCATTTTAGAAATTTGGGGGTAAACAGTTTAGGAAGGATAAAAAGTAAAAAAAAAAAAAAATCCACTCCTGACTAGGAAACTGGTGGACTTTGTGTACTCAGAGGATGATGGCACATATGACTCTGCACTGGGTAAGGAGTACTATTATCTCACTGAGTGAGTGTATGCTTCCACCAAGCCCATCTTACAGAGCTGGAGTGGTAGATAGTAACACAGGAGGTTATACCAATTTAAGATTTGGTTCAGGACTTTAAACAAAGGGAAGAGAGATGCTTAGACACAGATGAAAGAGAACCATACAGTGTGAATATTCATTTGAATCTCTTTGTATGACTTCTCTCACACACCAGTGTGTGTCATTGAGGAACCCAGTCTCACCATGAGTTGGCAACAGAGTAAATAGGCTCTGAACTAATACTAAACACAATGGGTTTCTTCATTGGTAGATGGAAAATATCACATAATCATGTGATCTTGGTGAAATTTGTATGCACTTACTTTCAAAAATACTATTTAAATTTCTTTTTAGTGCTAAGTAAATGGTTTAGTGTTAAGTACATAATGGTTTGGATCTTGAGTTTGGTTTGATGAAAGTATCAGCTACAAAAAGAAAGGAAAAATGGGGATTTTCATATTTTATGTTTCTACCAGTATCATATGGATATACATGATTTTTCTCTGTGTGTTTAGGTAATGAGAGTTTTATTTCTGTAGGAACATTTGTGAATAATCAATATCACCATCAGGTCTAGACTCAGCACTGGTAAGAAACAATGATGGTTCTGTTTAAAAAATATATGTAGAAAATTCAACACGATGTTAAATGCTTAGTTTAATTGTTTTGGCCATAGTAAGAGTTTAATTAGTGCATTCTAGTTACGTCAAGTTTCAGATTTTAGAAAGAATCCCAATATTACACTGTTTTACACTGTAGTCTTTGTGAAGGGTGTGGTCAACAGGCTGTAAGTAATGCAGTGACAATATTACACTCTGTAGTCTTTGTGAGGGGTGTGGTCAACAGAGTATAACTAACAAAGTCATAATATTACATGCTCTAATTAAGAAGGGTGTGGTCAATGGGCTATAAGTCACAAAGTCACAATATTACAAACCGTTGTCTTTGTGAAGGATGTTGTCAACAGGCTATATGTAACACAATGAAAAACTAGTATAAATTGAAAGCTGAAAAGAGTCGTCCACTTTAATATTTAGCCCAACATCTGTAGCTTTGATATGATTAGTCACAGTTATAGACACAGTAAACTAAATATTAAATGGACAGAATCTCTGGAAATGCAGAGCAGAGAAGGATAGGGTGGCATAGAATAAAGACCCTAATTTTCCTGGGTGGTGTATGGGTTTCTGCACTGGTTATTTGACTACTATTCCAGGAGAATCCCTGTTATTATTTTAAAAATTAGCCATGAATTTCACTAAACACATACATAGTACTTCAGAATTTGGATCAGTACTGTGACTTCCAATACCTAGTCTTGTCTACTCTTAGAATGAAGACACAATACTTCAAGAATAAAGGTAGACACCAAAAGTCTCTCAGCTGTTTTAAACTAACAATGGGTGTGAAAATTATTGTTGGTCATAAGAAGGCAAAAATTCTCCTTCAACCTTATGCATTCTGTTGGTGCTATATTTAATTCAAAGTCAAGCAAGGGAGATGGTTAGCTATTGAAAAAAAAATACCAAAGATGGTACATAGAATGCACAAACCCAGTTGCCTTTTAACAGTACTTTCTAAGAGACTAACTAAATTTTAATGTCTGTTTATAGAGATTTGCAAGTCAAGAGCCAGGAAGTACAAGTCTTTGATGGGCAAGATATGGAGCATGCATTAGTGACCATCTATCTTTTCCATAAGTGTACATTTTGAAAACACATTTATGAGTTACCAGGTTATCATGTTTATTGCAGCAAGTGGTAACAGTTGTAGCCAGGTAGGTAGACAACACAAAGTTCAAATTTCTAGGAACTCTGTTCATTGTGAGAGAGCTATGGCTCATTTGTCTGAATGATAGCCTTCATCTTGGTAAGGCCACGTTGGGGGAATTGGAATGGAATTCACTTTGTGGTCCATAAATCCCAGTGCCCTTGTGTTTTGTATTTGTGCAATGAGAGGGGTGATGGATAAGTGTATTGACTACAAATTATTTGGTTGGTGAAGAAATATATTAACTTCCTAACTTGGCCCTCATGTGAACATTTGTGATGAAGGAAGTAGTCTTAAATATTCTACCCACCTGTTTCAAAGAAGAATTAGTTTATCAAGGAGCCATGTTGTTAAATATAATAATTCTCACAGTTAAGAATTGGCAGATCCAGTATGATGGCTCAGAGGTAGAGGCACGTTTGTGTGGCCTTATGACCCTAGTTACATTATCAGATTCTACAGGTGGTAGGAGAAAGAGTTGATCTCTGACCTCTATCATGCCATGGGAAGCATGCCTGAATACAAATACCCACACAGATATGCAGGCACACAAGCATACACACAGACACACAGACACACAGACACACACACACACACGCATACACACACACAATACCAATCAATACGTATTTTCTAAAAAAGTTTAATTTTAACACTAATAGGAGGTTGGTGACGGATGGCTCATCTGGTAAAGGGACTTGACAGTTTAACTTGGATCTCCAGAACCCACATGATGAGGAGAGTAGCCAATTTTCTCAACTTGTCCTCTCACCCCAACATGGATGTTGTGGTATCATAAACCTCTCAATTAAAAAAAAAAAATCCACACACGTCTATAATAAAGTCATTTGATTTTAGATGAGATGGTGGAAGGCTCTACTAGAAATATCAATATCAGTCTTATTGGACACATAATACAGTTTTTAAACCAAATCCTCATGATGTAGTCCATTTCAACTACCATCGATGTTTAAATATAAAGTGAAGCTTAAACGTATTAGTTAATGCAAAAACATGGACCTAGAAACAACTTATTTGAGATTTTTAGAGCACATGGGCAAACTTTCACCTGTGTCTCTAGGACTTCTTCAGAATTCTAATACATTATATGTTCATTTCCATGGGTACAAGCAAAACAGATACTGTGAGTTTGATCACTGACAGAATGCTAATCTTATTTTAAAGAACATGTGTAAATGTTGAGAAGTTTTATCTATTTATCCCCAAAATAGTAGAAGTAAGGATGCATGGCCAGCTGGTGACATAAACAGTACCAGAATTAGAAAAGATGCATTATTCATTCTAGTCTTCTACTGCAATTTGACATTTATCAGTGCCTTGTTGGTAACAGGTGCCCAATAGAATTGAAATAAATGGATGATTATATGACTAAATACCTTCCTAGAGGTGGGTATGGGCACATACATAAACAGGCAACCCATGTTTATAATATGAAGTATAAGTTGACAATATGATTGATTCTCATCTCAAAGAAATCTGTGGGATTTAAAATACCTTTCGTATGTATAAATATTTAGCAATAATATTATTTTACATTTTCTCAGAACAACAATTTAAACCCCAGATAATTAGGCAGGTCATTAATAATAATTAATGTGCAGAGATGATAAACTAACCGTTAATAATTACAATATGTTGACTGTATAAAAATCACTTGTATTGGTGGAAAACCTCAGCTAAATAAATAAATGAATAAATAAATAAATAAATAAATAAATAAAGTCCATTGGAAAATCATGCTTCTCGCACCTGGGGAAAATACAGTTTTGCTGGAGGGCAGAGTGGGAGGAATTCTAGCCTGAGGTATTACCTCTAGCACACTTAGAACACTGAGCTGGCTTGCTTAACTGAGGCAAGATGAATTGTCATAAATTTAGGCTGGTCTTTTTTTAGTCTGGAGTACCTACTACGGATGTTCCTCATACAAGTGAATTTCTGACAATGGTAATGCTTTCGATAGAGCTGAAAGACACTTCCCTGCACTCCTCTCACCAAACTGGAATTCATTCACAGTAGTAACTTTCTTCTCTTCTAGGTGCCCACCACTTAAGCATGTAATCTGTTAGACTTATATAAAAATACAGTCCAATGGTATTATGTAGTTGGAATTAAAACACTACTCAGTTTTAACCCACTGAAGCTTGAAAATCAAACAAAATGTAATAAAAAATTAACATAAAGATCCAAAGGCAACAAATAACCTTCAGTTTATAAATGTCAAAGACTGGGGAGGAATTTAAGATAAGCATGTGATTCAAATCTGGGTTAACTGGTAGCTAAAATGATAATAAGTTATGTTATAAGTTGTGAGATTTCTATAACTACAACCTAGGTTATGAAATACAATTTTCCTTTCAGAATGACTATGATGTATACATAAAAAAGAAACTTCTGGACTTTTGCAGTAAACAGATGGGCTGATCAACATTTACATGATTTTTCAAAGGATATAGGTTTCTGTTTGTTTACATGACAGGCATGTTCCATACACACTTCTATCAGTTTTATACACCACAGGCAATGTAAAATTAAGGCAATCTTATTAACATAGACGATAAAAAAATGTATGCAATTTTGTTCTTTATCTTTGTTAAGGCAGTTTTCCTACCTAAGTTTGACTGCTTGGAAAGTTCTTCAAGACCTGTTGATTCCTAAAATTTCCTGTTGAATCATCAATATGTTTACGCATCTATCTATGTATGCATCCATCCATCCATATACCCATTCATCTATGCATGCATCCATCTACCCATCCATCTACGTATGCATACATGCATCCATCTGTCTATATTTCTATCTATGCATGCATCCATCTATATTTATCCATCCCTCTATGCATATATACATCTATCTATCCACCTATGTGTATATGCACCCATCCATTTACCCAATCCATCTGTGCATGTATTCCTGCATCCATCTAATTATCTACCCATTCATCTATGCATGCATCCATCTACACATCCATCTATATATGCATCCATCCATCCATCCATCTATCCATCCATCTATGCATGCATGCACCCATACATCAACCCACACACCCACCACACAGTGATACTGTTGACAGGCTTCTTCACTAACATTACTGTGATGTTAGCACACTTTAATATTCATAGGACTGTTTAGTTCTACTCTAAATTCTTCATAACCATCTTTTATACTAAGGACAACTAGTGGAAGCTTTGTCTTTCTCACTTTACAGATGGGATATTTGAAGAGACACACTTGGTAAAAGTTCCATGTTTAAAATATGGCTTGATTTTGCTTTGATTTGTCAGTTACTGCTCCTGTGGCTTAATTTTTTTAAAGACTTAGTCTTTTAATTAACAATTCTATAAAGTTATCAAAGCTACTGCTACCAGACTGCTGAGGATGGGAACAGTCCTGACAATACACAATATGTGTCACAGTAATGATATGAAGTAATTATATAGGGCCATTTTGAAAATAACACAGGGTCACAAGAGTATTCAAATTAGATGTCAAATTGTTTTTCCTTGTTTGTTGTTATATTTTATGGACATTTTATATTTATACATTTTCACTTAAATGTTTAAAGGAAAATGTATTTCAATTTTCCTCCAATATAACTTAATTTTAATTTAAATATGAATGGAAATGACATGATAATGAAAATATAGAATTATTGTATTACAACCACACATTTACAGAAACAAAATCATGGCTGTAATTATGCAAACCAAATATCTTCAGATACACTATTTATGCATTCACAGGTGGCAGGGCAGAACTCTGGTTCTTTGTTCTGTGGATGCTGCCGCTCAGATGATATATTTTATACACAAGAAACACTCATTTCATGTTATTCCAAATACTCTGGGCACCTGTACTTCCTAATGAGTTATTTTCCTCAATGGATAACTTAAAATGTATAAGTCCTAATTATTTATATAAAATTAAGCTTCATTCAAGGGAACCGAGAAGTCTAAAAATAATATTAATGGGACATATATTTTTAAATTCTAATATTTTCATTAATGGTCTTCAATAACAACTTTATGCTCTTACTTACCATAACTTAAATGCATTTTTAAATAACTAATATGTTTAAAGTGTAGGACTATATGGAGATGACCACATGTGGGCCACGGTGATATGTACAGATCAGAGGTCCACTTGAAAAGTCAGTTATGTTCTTCCACCTGATAAATTCTGGGACTAGAATCCAGGACATTAGACTTGCCAGCAAGCTCTTTTACCCACTGAACCACCTCGATGACTCTTAAATGTTTTAAGTCACTAGAGCTACATATATCCTAAGAAGTCTGGTAACTCACTGGAGGTTTGAGATGACATAATCTTAGGGATTGCTAAGGGTATGGTGTGTTGTCAATCGGCAGAAATCATCCTGTCTCCATGATACCATCCAAGATGATGAGTGCTAATCCTGAAGAAGACCCTCTGGACACCTTTTTCCAATATATTGAGGATATGGGAATGAAAGCATATGATGGCCTGGTTATTCAAAATGCATCCGACATTGCTCGCGAGAATGATCGCTTGAGAAACGAGACAAACCTGGCTTACTTGAAGGAGAAGAACGAGAAACGTCGACGACAGGAGGAAACAATCAAACGGTAAGCATAAGGCACTGCATTCCATGGGGGTGAGTGGGGGGAGGGAAGCTACAAAGCCTGCTAAGACTGTGCGGCTGACACCTGGCCAAGAAGAGGCTGGTCAGAGTCTTGGCGGGATGCATAGAGAAACAGACACCTGGGCTCTACCGAAAGCCCATCTATCCTGCTGACAGATCCTGGCCTCCGTTAACAACAGTTACTTGCCTGTACTTTGTGCATATGGCGGTACAGATGGGATGAGAAGAGAATTCAATTTTCTCACCATAAAAGCTTGTGTTGAACAACCTCTTGATAAAAGCACCAGGGAGCACAGATACATTTTTAACAGCCAAACTTTTATGAGCATGTCCACCTTTAATGGCCCATGTTTATAGTTCTTACCTTAAAATAGAGTTCATCTTCTTCCTACAATATGACCAAGACCAGTGAATAATGAGATGTTCATGAGCCTCTGAAGGCAGTTGGAATCCTTGGTGTATGCTCCTGTGCAATTTTATGGCGATTATACGTCTTGGTTTGGTACCAAGGGTCCTGGGTTTGTCCAAATGAAATTGCTTTCATGATGTAACACCTACTAGTGACAAGCTAATGAGCCCCAGACTGCAGCCTTCCAAATAGAGGTTAAGCTCCTAGTTCGTGCATACAAAACAAACAGACACAACTCTTGTTTTGTTTTGTTTTTGTTGTTGTTGTTATTGTTTTTATAGAGAAAAATAAAGTAGGTTTTTTTCCCCCCGCTATGTGCATGTTTCCCTGAAGTCCCACACTGTACTTCATGGAATCCTATTTTATTACTGGCATTGATTTACCAAGTTCAAATTTTCAAAATTTAGAAAATTACTTCCTTTGGTTATCTGCATGACTGAATAGTGATTGAATGTTTGGATAGTTCATAGAGGATTTTCTATCTAAAATGATATTTGCATAGTCTCTCGAAAGATTACAATGTTAAGGAAATGAAAATATTTTTTCAAGTTCAATTATTTAGGTCATAAAGAGGTGAGGTAATGTTGTATAAAACTAGTACTTTAAAGAAAATGTTTTGCATGTTAGAGAAAGATAGAGGGAGGAAAAAGGAGGGACAGAGTGAAAGAGTAGAGGGGGAGATAGAGAAAACTATAAAAAAGATCTTTTATAAAGAACATGCTGTTTTACCTCTGGATTATTAAAATTTACTAAGCTTAACTTAAAACTGATTTTTTTTTTTTGCTGGAGTTTGCTAAGTACCTTTTCACACAAATTTTCCCATGTAGAATCTATGACAAATTTCTGTGTGTATATGTGTGATTTACTTTAATTTTGAATGGTTGAGATTTTTTTCCATTCAAAGTAAAGAGGGTAGGTAACATGATTACTAAAGAATTATAACAGTACAATCTAAAGCTTTGTACTCTTGCAGTTGCAAATCAACAATTAATTATTTTGATAAGTGAACAAAAGAATTATTTACTGCACCATCCTCTTGGTCCCTCAGAACACCACAATGTACACTTCTTTCCCACTAGCTTCTGTATTGCATTAACAACATTTAATAGGCTTCTGCAGAAATATCCAAACACAGTGACAGCAGAAGTGGCTAAGTTTCAAATGCTTTTACTCACATTTGTTTAAATAGGCACCAAAAAATGGGGTGGAAATCTGAACTCTAAAGCACTTGGGTGCAAGTATCTAGATACATGAAGATGCAACAACTTCTGTCACTGCATGATGAGCAATGTGTCAGAGATACAGTTATATGAACTTGAGCTCATTTTGCTGGACTAATTGGATGATTTTCTAAGACTATATATTACAAAGCACAGATCACTTACTAAGCTGAAACAACAACAACAACAACAACAACAACAACAACAACAAAAATGGTATGCACTCACTTTCACCTTGCAAAATAGAGTTAACTCTAACATATTTTGATAATCGAATAAAAACCACATGCAAATCAACTCTCCTGTCTGGTTCTAATTCACAAGGAATGACGGTGATTGGCTGCAGTAAAATTGGGCGCAGTAGCTAACTTCTGATCACAATATAAACTTTGTGATTGATGAGCCTTAGGCATTGAGTAGGGAGAATAAATGGTGAGGAGCTTTGGGTTGGTCAGCTGCTTTGCTCCCTGTTATTGCATAACGTTATTGTTATGGCATTTCTGCTTCATGAAGTGGCCAAGACTGAAACTGATGCAAGTTTAAGGCAAATAGCAGAGAATGGGAGCTGATTTTGATGTGTAAATATTTGAAGGCCTTGTAACTACTCTGGTAAAGATTTTGGATGGAGGCTTGGGTAAAAGACCCAGACTTTGGGTAGAGATAATAATAAGAGTTCTATAACATAGTAGGGAGAGTCGCTTTGATCCTCCTGTAAGTTTTTAAATCCTGAGTTAACAGAACAACAAGGACACCTAGAACTTAAATTTTAAAATGATCAACATCCCAGGAATATTCCCCAAGCCACCCAAACCTTCACAGGATTAGGAACCTGTGAAAGAGCCCAACAGATGCAATCTGGGAGTCACAAAGAGGGATAGAGCAATGTTGGAGCCACAGCATTGGAGGAGAGCTAGCAGGGAAAGTAATGGAGGGGCAGCCTCACTGAGCCTGCTCTTCCTTTTGCTCTGCTAGAACCTATCCCTCCACAGATTTGAAAGGGGTAGGTCACAAAAGATCCACAGATGTTACCCCTCTGGGAATCATTCACACCTAGTAGAGACTCAATGGGAATGTAAAACTGGTAAGTACGAATTAGGGAGAGGACTACTGGACATCTTCTATTCCTAGATGAAGATGATCATATCCCAAATAACATTTAATCCTTTCCCCATAACGGTTGCATGTTTTAGGAATTAAAAGATACAGTATGTGTTTTGCTATTTATAAACCCATTTATTCCTTATTCAACCCTGCCCAAAATCTTTTTTCTGGAATTCTAGTTTAATGTGTAAATATCTTGGAAGTGTAAAAATCCTTTGAGAGCCCAAAATTGTTGACACTTCTCCAAATCACTTTTCTTTTCCAAAAGCAAAACCCAGTGTAAAGCAAAATGGCATAGATGTCCTCGGATGTGATGGGGGAGGGGCTTGGAGAGAAAAAAAGTGAACAAAGACCAGCTATGCTTCTGTTTGAGGAGGAGTCGTCTAAAGGCCTCCCTCACTGTCTGTCAGAGGACAGGCTGTGTCATCTCCACAAACAATCTAGTCCAGGTACCATAGTAATGTCTGAATTTGGTTTTAATTTGTGCAGTGTCGTGGGTATACAACAATTTTCAAATAATGCTAATCTCTCTTCAATGTGAGTTCACTTCAACATTTCTAATGAGACATGTCCACTATTTACAAAGTCCATGAACTGCATTGTATTCAAACAGGCATTTAAGGGTTTCTAGGATACTGGCAAACACAGAACACCCATATTTAAATCTAATACATATTTCAGTATTTTTTTTACCTTGCAATTAGTATCAAGTAGAAAAGAACTCAACAAGGTATTAGTGAACACCATCACAATAATGAAAATTTCTTCATCTTTCTGCTGAATGCCTTCAAAATATATTCTGTGATTTAATATATAGGATATAAATGCCAGAAATTCTAAAAGGCAGCACATTTGACCTTGAAAAGGCATTGATGATAATTCTCTGTGAAGTGCGCCAGTTGCAATTTCAAAAATGTGCAGACTGCCAAGGCATGCTTAAAACATGGAAATCGGATTTCCTGTGATTGACTTTCTGGAGCACAGACTGCTGAAATGCCTTTTGTGCTCAAGCAGGGGAGCTTAAACACAGAACCCGTAGACAAACAGTATCCATCCTCCTGCTTGCTCTGTGATCTGAGACACTTAGGGTTTCTGAGCCCAGTTCCTTATTTTTGAACCAACTTGAGCCCTTGTCACTATTAACTCCTTGTGTCTTCTCTTCTATTTGTCATATGGGCTTTACTGAACAGACTTGCTGGTGTGAAAGAGATACTAAATAAAGAAAAAGAAATGATGTTCCTAGTGCTTCTCTTAACAGTTTAAAGGGATATTTGGTAAGAAACAGAAATGCTTAAAGGAGAGAATTAATGGAGAAGGAAAACAATTATTTTGGCGCCTCATGGTCTAATGTTATTTTAAATCCCAGTAGCTTTGTATAGGCACTGGCAAGTGAGATTTGTTTTTATTCCATAGCCCATAAAACAATCAAGCATGCAAAACTTCCTTTCAACAAGGTAGTTCATTCTAGATGAGTTACCATGCCCTAAATGGCCACAAATAGGGGGAAATTTGAGGACCACACTTTGCTGGTCAGTGTGTGCAGTTCTGGCCAGTGAGAAGAAATGGGGTGATGAATGAGAGCTGACCTGGAGGGCAGCATCTGCACACACCTCTAAAACATGATTTCTTCGGAGGCCCTCTGTGTATACGTAACCCCTTGTCAGGTCACCAAATATCAACATTCACTGAAGATGATGAGTAATCAAAAGGTCATTTTACACACCAACAGCACAGGGTTCTAGAATTCCCTTCTTTTTGAATTTTGGAATGAGTACTCACATCACCTCACTGGACTGTTTTGAAACCAATGTAAGAAGTACCCCCTAAGTAAAAGGCAAAAGGGAAATTCTCATGTCTCATCAACTACAGTTTTTACTGTAGGAAGCGGATGTGCTCCCCACCCTCAATGAATGAGACACTACATTAGCAAAATTTCTCCAAACATTGTGAGTCTGGAAGACAGCTCTTGATGTCAGCAAAGAGGTTCTGCCACAGAGGACTGCTTAGGCTGATTACGAGTGTCTCTATTCCCCGTGGGTGCCCTCGGGGGATCACTATGAGGTTATATTTCCTCTTTAAAAGTAACAGTCAGAAATGGAATTAGATTACATATGGCTCCCTTTAAAGGGGCCTATGATTGTATATTTGTGTGTGCACTTGAAAACTATGTGGATTTAAGAGTTTCAGATCTCCGTTATGCAAAGGGAATCAAAACACCACTACAGTCTCTCTTGCACATTTAGGGAGAAATTTATAATACAAATAAAAAGTTTAAATTTATTTTTTTTATTTGCTGGTTTACTACTATAACAAAAGGAAATGGTTGTGACATCAAATTTGTAAATCAATTCATTTTACTTACATAAACTCCTAGTTATACAGAGAATGCTTATCAGGGAATATACCAATAGTCTTTAGTTGGTTTTGGCTTTTGGAGTTTTATTTACAACATGACAGAAAATGTTGTGGTTACAGAGAAAAAAAATGCATTGATGGGCATTTTTGAATGCTATACTTACTTGGTGTAGCATGAGCAGCTAATCTGGTCACATGTAACTCTCCTCAACGAGTTTGTTCCAATGAAGGCATGCATGCAAGGATATGAAGTTTCCTATATTTGTATCAGAAAGGATACAAAAAAGCATCATTTCCTAAGCAAAGTGAAGATAGCTAAATGAGCAAAGGTTCAAAACCACAAAGCTCTATAGTTAGCTTTATAGTTTAAAGAAATTATCTGAAGGTAGCTCAGGGATAGCCTCTGGCTAGGCATTGCTTCCAGGCTTAGAAGAACACTGGGGATGAGCCCTTGGCCATATGCAGCTTGTCAGTTGCCTGGGTTGCCATGAAGCTGTTGATCTGATCTAATGTGAGGTTCTGACCTAATTTTACTGTAGGATTTAGTGTTCAGGCAGAGAAAACAAGGTTAATGTGTTGATGCAGAGTGAGATTAAACAGCAGACACTCTCGTAATAACCCTCTCTAATTTTGGCTTCCTCTTGTGAATGTCATTAATCCAAACCACTTTTCTATTAATCATTTCAGAGTACACCACAAGCTGTTTTGCTTGTTTTTGAAGTAAAAACTATATATCCAGATTGTCTTCTTCCGAGCTGAATGAGATATAAAAACATAGCAGTAATTTGTGTTACTTTCCCAAATACATAGGAATGTTTTCTTTAATTCATAGAACCCCAGATTTGGAAGAAAAATTTCAGTAGCCAGCATTGATCATCCCTTGCTGACTTTTCTTTAGTAAGCCAGAAACCACTTCTACAAGTATGGTTACATGTACATCAATTTATTTTGTGTTTTTCATTGATGGTAGTGGAAGTTAATATTGTTGAATATCTGAGAGTGCTTTGTGATATGAAAATGTTGATGGTTCTCCTATCCTACTGTTTTCAGCAAAGGTTACCCCCTGTCCTAAAATGATTAATATATACCCCACAAATCAGCAATGTATGATTTACATGATGCTAATATTTGTAATGACAGTGGCCGATGGCCGTACTTAGTCACCTGCCATCACAGATGAGAGTCCACACTAATGGGGTCTTTCAGACCAGTTGCTCAGATTTTGCCTAGGGCAGCTTCTCACAGACTGATTTCAGAACAACTAGGTTTTCTCTTGCTCCTATTTCCATTCTATCCTGGACCCTTTACTGGCTTTATGCTTCAAGACGATCAGTAACTGTTCCTGTGTCTGAAATAAATAGACAGATGCTAGCAAGAGGAGGGGCTGTTTAGAGCACAGCCACATCCAGACAAGGCATTTTCCACGATGAGCTCTTCTGATGAAGAGGAAAATCACTACGGGGGATGGTTGTTTGTAACTCCTGAGGCAACTGACTTAAAGGAACCTCAGTGCAAAGGTGAGGGTACCCTTTCTTTAATGGGTAAGCTAAGCTATTTACATGTTCTCATGGGGCTTCCTATTTTCTAAGTTTATTTGTTACACAGTTTAAGCTATGGGGAAATATTCTCAACCTTTTATGTAAAGATGGTATTTATAAATGCTTAAAAATAATACATATGGAAAAGGAATTATTGTGGAACTAGAATATAAATCAAGGGATGTATTTTTTTTTCCTACTAAATTTGAAGTAGCTCCTGGAGATCGTGTCTAATGTAATGAAATTGCCAGAGTAGAGCCTAAACATGCTAATAAAATTGCCTCTGAGGCTGCAGTCCAACTTTGAGGTTGCCTGAAGAAAATGTCTGCATTACAAATGTGCGGGTTACCTTGAAATTAATCATAATCATAAGTTGGTAGAAGGAAAATCAAACCTTTACCCACGAATTTCTGCTAGGGACACATACCTCTTGTTAAAAGTTATGTTCTGTGATGCTCACACTTTGAAATATTCATGCCTCTGTTGGAATACGTACATAGCCACACTGCCAAGGTGCAGGAGGTTGGGGAGGGCATCTTTCTGCTGTGTCTTAAAAAACAAGCACCTTCAGCAAAGTGAACCAGCAAGACTTTAAAAACACAAAATTAGGCCAACATTTAGAATCCATTATTCTAATTAGTAAATTGCATTTCAGTCTTTGATTTGGTGCTAAGTCAAGCACTCAGTACATTTTGGTATTAGGATAAGAAATGAAGAGGCTCACTGGAATGAAAATGACCATCAGCATGGTTTTCTATCAGGCTGTGTGTTACACAGCTATTTGATGTCTGTATTAGTTTTTAATTACTCCATTGTTGAGCACCTTTTATATCAACCATTACTCTCCATGTCTAGGTCAAGGCAGTAACAAAGCTGTGGGGAGAGAGAGAAAGAGTGAGAGAGGGGGGAGAGAGGGGAGAGGGAAGAGGGGAGAGGGGAGAGGGAGAGGAAGAGAGGCATTATTTTGGTGTATCTAGAGAGTGTTTTTTAAGACAGATTGCTCAGGCCATCTCAAATGACATGTCACACCTGACCTAAGAGCTGAGAGGAAGTGGGGAATTCAGGAGGAGCAGGCTTACAAGAAAGAGAGACACTAGAAGAAGAGGTCAGAGAAGCACTTTTGTAAAGAGAGAGACAGCTCAAAGGTGTGGCTAGAGCAGGGCCAATCCAAGGAGGTTCAGAAGGCTAGGTAATTGGATCTGGGTAGGTGGTAGATGTCCTTGCAGGGACCGTGGGGTTACTGACAGGACTTTGACTCAGAAAAGTGGGATGCTACTGGTGTCATTTGAGATGAAGACTGGCTCTATAATTGAAAATTTGGCCCCCTAGCTGCTTTGTGGATCAAGAAGGAGAGAGTAAGATGCTCCAGTCCTGGAAAGACAGAGTTGAGGGAAGACTGTGGCCTGGAAGGAAGGAACTGGGGTAGGATAGGTCAACTGTCTTAGACTGGATGGGGAGTATGAGAACACCATTCAGAGGTGATGGTAACTTCAGCAGGAATTGAGGAGACAGGACAAGAAGTGTGGTACTGACAAAAGATGTCATACATATTAAGTTGCAAGTGTCCACTGGACTGTCATTGATTTAAGAATTTTGTATTATTTATGGCTCATTTTCAACAATGTAGGTGTAAACTTGAAAACCTTTGAAGGCATTTCAAATGTTTATAAAATGCTGACAGGTACATAAATATATGCATACATATTTCAGCTCAGGGAAAGTTTTATTATTATTATTATTATTATTATTATTATTATTATTATTAAAATAGTGAACATAGGGACATAGGTTCTATCTACCCTCCTAACATTTTGTCAATGTATGATATATTAATGTAACTTAGAAAATCCCTAATGCATTGTGAGAACTGAAACTTCTATACATTGAAGAGTAAGAGATGGTGAGCTTGTACAGAGAAGGGAGGAAATGGACAATTGCCTAGAGGAATTGCTGTTGTGCATTTATTGGAGTCAGTGATCTTGTTTCTCAGAGCTATGTGATCCATGAGTTGGGGGATTTCTCATGTAGGCTAAAGCTAACAATATTAATCCTGTAATTTAAGAAGCAAGATAAAACACAGCTGGAGGCCTGTGTGACATCTGACATCTTCAAATGGGAACAATGCTTTTATAAATGAATGGATTCAATCATTATTACCATTGGTAATGTTACAGTCTTTTGGCAACTGTGGAGAAATGAATAATTAGTCTTCTAATTGATGTATATAGGACACATTCCCTGTTCTAAGGTCTTTTGATAAACCTGCAATTTTTACCTCATTGTGAGGAGGAAATTTGGAGCCCTGCTGTGTATGCAATCAGAGGGAAACATGGCCTAACAGTGTTGAAATCTGAGTGTCTAAATTCAAGATGAGATTAGAATCTTTACTTGCTAGATTTAGTGAGATCCATAGCAAGTTCTTTAACTCCTCTTAAACGTACTCATTTATTTTTTATTGAGAAAAATATTTGTTTTCTTCAATTGTTAAGACATGACAGGTACATGCACTGTGTGGAGCTCACTGGTTTGAGGGGCAGTCAACACACAGCTGCTATAGTTGGCACCCTCTGTCATTGTGTGCATTATTTTTGATGTTGGTATGTTTGCTTCTGTAACTGCCTTTTCCCCTTCTTTATCATACATGGCTTACCCATATATACATATACCTCGATATTCAAAGATGTTATATTGCTATTGAGGGTAAAAATCAATAAAAGTATCTCTGCTTTGGGCATTAATAAATGGCATATCTCCCAAAAGCATCCAACTTTTTATATCCTGTCTCATCACATCCACAAATTTTGTTCTTTTCCCTAAAATCCTTAAAAGTGTATGAGGAAAAAATGATCATGTAGATTCAAAAGGATTCAGTCATTGATGAGTTTGAATCTTAGTTATTAAACTGATAGTAAGAGAAAGGATAAACTGTCTCTTGTGAAAAGTAGTTTTCCAACCTTTTTCAAAGTGAATTGTGATGAACTCCCCTACTGTGGTAATAATGTAACATAATCTAACAGAACACACCATTCTCACTGTGCAACCAGCTTACGAGTTTCCATGTATTTTAAAGGAATCCCCTTAAGTGTTTTTCTTATTCGAGTGTGAACCATCAATATTTTTGCTCTTTTAATGGAAATGTAATCTTTTTGTCCAAGGGCTGCAGTATTCTGTGCTATAGCTAGGGAAAGTTCATCAATAATGAAGTATTAAGATAAGACAACTCCCATGTTTTTCAAGAGCTCACATCTAAAACAACAAAATCTTGCTCTGCTTCTGGTGGGCAGTACATTCTCAGTGCCCGAGTGGAATCTCCTCCCAAGACATTTCTTTACCCTGCAAGAGTTTGGGGCTGTTGGGCAATCTGCCCTGCTGTGTTCCCAGCTGCCCTTTCACTGGGGAAAGAGCTCGTTCTGTTTCTTTGGTGCAGTTATTGTAACGCAGGCACATTCAGCATTTTGACAAAATATAACAGACATACATGGAAGAACCTGAGCTTCTTAAAATTTGCGTGGGGGTGATGCTTACTTCTAAGGATTCCTGTTGCCGGTTTTCCTACATAATTTTTTAAATGTTGGAATTTATCTTAAGAGTTGAAATATACAAGTATTGAAAGAAGGTACTATATTTAGAAGGTGAACAGTATTTTGTTACTTATAAGAAGTGTGAAAGAGGTCAGCAGTGAAGAAATTTAACAGAAATACAATGGATTAATGTGTATTAGACAAAACACATGCTGATCCTTTTCTTGACAATGGATTAATGTGTATTAGACAAAACACATGCTGATCCTTTTCTCGGAAGAAGAAAGGTAACTCTCCTTTCATTTCTGTTATGAATGAGTATTTTGTTCAGGTGACATATGTTCTGAGATGATCTAGAACAATTTTTAGAAGAGTGTCAGTATTTTGACAAGGTCATAATCAATGCAGATTATTCTCTCTTCCATATTGCCTCTGGTTGATTAAACAAGTAGCTAAGAGATAAGTAATTGATACTTTTTCTCTAAAGTAATTGATAAATTTTCCTCTAAATGTATACTGTCTTCTCTTTGAAGTCCATAAAGCCTATCTGTTCTCAGCAGACCAATGAAAATGGTTTATTTTATTTATAAAGAAGTCTGATGATGTGTTCATAAGCCTTGTTAGCATAAACATTCAGTTTGAGAAGTTAATTAATTCAGATGTTAAATTTTTTTCTTAGATTGTTTCATCTTTTTTTTTATAATTATACTCTCACAACTTCTTAATGTCTCTTTGGGAATCTTAATTTAATTTTTAGGTTTCCATTTTTATACTTCATTCCAATTCAATATTTCTTTTTAAATTTTGTAATTGTTCTTCTCAGTTCCCCAGTAGTTATTTTAAAAGCCTTGGCATTTCAAGCAAAAATAGAGATGAACACATTTTAAAACATGGTACATAGTTCAACAGATTAAATGGGATAAAGGGAGATGGGGGAAGGGGATAAAAGTGACTGCCCAGTAAAAGCCTTTTTAGCAAATCATATTGAATCTCATTAATAAAGAATACACCCACTAAAGCTGCACAATCAATCTGCCGTGTGCATTAGTGATGTCTAGCCCAATTCAGGTAGATAAATTGTTCTCTAAGTGTCGGTCGGCTGCCACTCCATCACAATACCCGTAATCCATGTCTTGCTGAATTTTCTCTGATTCATGACATTTGTTGTTCACTGTTAGACTTGACTATACAGATGTAACCGAAGAGTGAAAATAAGAAAGGTTATCTAACTGGAGAGAGATTCAGTAACATAAAGGATAGTGTCTGTAAGCAATCTACCAAAAATAACCTGGCAGGACATAGTACAGCTAAACAGTATTGCCAAGTGTCAGCTAAAAAGAAAGGGGAAAATGTGTAGCCAATATCATGCTGGAGAACTTCAGTGAGTCTATTACTATAGTGCACACTGATATCTATCACCAGATAACATTTGGTCATAGAGAATTAGACTGGAAGAGAAAGAGAAGGAAAAATAGAGTAACCATTTGATTCCTTGAGTTTTTTGAATTACATAGTTATAGCCTGTTTTCTAACCATGAATGATGTATTTCATGATGAGGACGATGATTAATACTCTTTCCAATGAGCAGCTGTCAGGAGTACGCATTGTTATAAACAGATACTTTTTACAAGCCCAATACAATGTGCCTTTGTGAGACTCTGGCTTGAATTGACACCATGGGATTTTTTTTCTAAAGGAGTCAATCAATTTCGCATGTGTCCTGAAAACAAAAAACAAAAAACCAAGCACCTGCTTTTGAACCTGTAGTTAAAGGAATAGTGGTCTGTCACTTTTCAAAAGATTAAAAGTCTCCTAGGAGATATTGTGCATATAAGAGCGCATTTTGAAATGAGTTGGAGACACTAAGCCTGCACAGTTATATGATTGTATTAAAGTAGAGGAATGAAAGATTAGAGTGTTGTTGGGTTTTAGGAAGGAATACTGCTTGGGGATTTGCCCTTAATGCAGTGACCTTATCTGCCCGAGTCTTTCCATTTCAATGTGACTTAGAATTGTGAAAAGAAGGCAGCTTAAAGGTATCAACACAGCCCCTTGTGTATGTTCCCTCTAGCAAAGAGCCTCTATCTTTAGCTCAGTGCAATTGGCAATCTTGTTTTGAGACAGACCCTGATTTAGTTAACAGGAGAACAGAATGACCTTTGTCACCCCGGAGCTGAATGAGGAATTCAATGCAAGTTTGAAGGCATGTCTGAACTCATGCGGCAGAGATAACCTGGGAACACAACATAATGGCTATTGTGAGCATAGGAAAGAAGAGAGAAACCTACCACATTGGGACACGATGCTGTCACATAACTGCATGTGCACATTCCCTTTGAAATGTCAACCTTTAATAACATGAATGTGATATCAGTACCTGTTTGTCATGGTCAAGTTCATGATGACCAACCTCAAGCAACGACTATCTAAACATGCAGCTTGAGCTTTCTGCTTGATGATAGTAATGATGCACCGTACTTGGGCAGGCCACAAGACAGGGTTCACCAGTCTCAATTCCTTAATAGAGTGTATTTAGTTAATGAAAACGGCATGAATCATGAATGTGTCAGGAGGAAAATATGCCCATTTATAAGATCATGTCAGGTGGGCACTGGAGCCTTTTTAATCCTTATGTGCCTGATATCATTCTTAAGATTATCAATGAAATGCACCACTATGAATTTAAGGCCAGAGCTAGACTGTTCAGTAATGCTTTATTCTATCTACATTCATATCTAAGTTTTGGAGAAAAGACTATTCATCCTTATGCTTTTTGAACACATGCAAAAGTAGGAAATAATTGACCTAAAAACATTATTTTGTGTTTTAAAAAAGTGTTACAGTGCAGCAATCATTAAAAATAAAGTTTTTAAAATATTAATTTTCATATTCTGTATCAGCAATTTGAATTGATCAAGTACCTGATTTTCATACTTCCTTCAAATGTTTTCTAGTCTGAATTTATATTATTAAAGCACCAACTATCATCTTGGTGCAAAACACAGGCCACATAAATAGTAGAACACTTACAAGCATGGTGAAATAATTATTCAATATCATGTGGTTTAAAATTAACATAGAGATTTTAAAATGTTTCTTTTCTAACTTTGAAGTCCAAAAGTTTACTATTATCTACATGTCAAGTCCTTACCTTTAAATGTCTTCAATGTAATCATTATAGATGCCTAAATATATAATGCTGTTACGAACATTCTCCTGGCTAAATCACAAAAAATGTCAACCTAAAGGCTTAGAATTGTATCTATTTACAATTTTCTCCTTTTTGTTTAACCTCATTTTTATTTCATTGTTTTCTGACATCCTTACTCCCTTAGTTTTCATAAACTTAAGGCAATAGGTAGAAATAAATTTATTAAAAGTAAACAGTTAAAAGGGCAAAGTCAAGAATTTCTTTTTTCAGTTTTCTAAAAACATGTCTTAAATCCTAGCTTCATTCTCTGAGTTTATAGGTTTGCAGCATGCTTATAAATCATGGTTATGAAAACAATCTTTGCACCTTTGTGAAATCATAAACAAACTTTAATTAACTCCCAGTTTCATATCTAAACTGGTATTCCTTTATAGTATAGTAGCATTCTCTTCTAGAAACTAAACCAAACTATCCAGAGCCAAACATTTGATGGAGCTAGGCGAACCCCATGGAAGATGGGGAGGAGGGATTGTAAGAGGCAGGAGAGTCAAGGACACCAGGAAAACACAGACCCTAGAATCAATTAAGCAGGTCTCATAGGAGATCACAAAGACTGAACTGACAATCACAGAGCCTGCATAGGTCTGTGCTAGGTCCTCTGCATATATGTTATGATAGCATAGCTTGGTGTTCTTGTGTGACTCCTAACAGTGGGAGTGTGTACGTGTGTGTTGGGACGTGGGAGGTGTCTCTGGATTTTTGCCTTCTCTTGAGACCCTTTTCCTTCTACTGGGTTGCCTCATCCAGTTTTGATATGAGAGTTTGTGCCCGGTCTTCTTGTAACTTGTTTTTTGTTGCTATCCCTGGGAGGCCTGCTCTTTTCTGTAGGGAAATGGAGGAGGAATGCTTCTGGGGTAAAGGATAGGTGGGAGGTGCAGAGAAAAACGGAGTGAGGAGAAACTGTGGACAGGATGTAATGTATGAAAGAAGTATTTACATTTTAAGTAAGTGGATATTTTGATTATCTTTTCATACACTATATTTTAATTTCCTTTTCCTCTACCTCCTTGCAGATCCTCTCCACTTCCCTTCCAAATGGAGTCAATCAATTAATATTTTAGAAAGTGTTTTCATGAGAAAGTGATATTGGGTTCATGTATATGAAGCGATCATATCAGTAACTACTGAGTGAATAAGGCATAGCTACACCATGGCTGCAAGACTAGCAGCTTGTGCAGTCATACGGATGGTATATTTGGCTAGTTGCTTCCAACTTAACAGCTTGCTGTCAGTGTTGTGTTTTGTTTTTTTATTTTTATTTTCTGTGATTGTGATGAGTTATGGTGGTCAAATTAGTGTGTGTGTGTGTGTGAGTGAGTGCATGTGAGTGTGTGTCTGTGTGTGCATGCATTATTGTTTGTACATATATGTATATGTATATATGTTTATATTTGTGTATGTATGTGTACATATGTGTGTGTTTGTGTGTATGCTGTGTCTGTTTTACGTATATGATGTGTGTATCTGTGTATATATGTTCATGTATATATACATATTTGTGTCCATATATATGTACATTTTGTAAGTGCTTGTGTTTGTGCATATATGTGTATATATATAAAACATATGTGTGTATTTGTGTGTGCTTAGGTATGTGTGTGTGTGTAAGTGTGTGTAATTAGGTACAAGTGTGTTTGATCCATTAATGTTTTGATGGATTTCACACAGAGCACTTCTCACCAGGAATTCATCCAATGAGTAAGGGCACTTTAGTTATTAAATTGAGGTCCCATGTTAGAGGCCATTAAGCAAATTATTTAGTGCATTCTACTTTAGAAGGCAAGGGCACAAGTGCAATATTTTATAACTGGTTAATTTCATGCTACAATTAAATTCTTGACACACACTGAAATGAGGAACAATATGAAAGGGGAAATTAAAATGGCTTTCTATTGTTAGATTTTTGGATTAAAATGGATTTTTTCTAGGATATATGTGTAATATATTTAATACATACATTTTTATTTATGAGAGAGTAAACTACATGTTGTATAAAGAACCATCATAGTAGAAATAGGCTTTACTTTTGGATTATTTTCATTTTATTCAACCAGTAGAAGTTTTATTATAGTAGACTTTAACTGACACTTTAATTAAGACATTTTCAAAAGCAAATTATTTATAATATAGTAACATTACATGATTAACTTATATGTGCTTAATAAACATTTAATTTCCTGTTTGATGACAAGATTATGAGAAAGAATAATCATATCTTTGTATATTTGCATGTGTATATATGTGAATGTATGTGTGCATCTCTGTGTGTGTATGCATGTGTGTGTCTGTGTGTGTGTGTGAGAGAGAGAGAGAGAGAGAGAGAGAGAGAGAGAGAGAGAGAGAAAGAAAGAGAGAGAGAGAGAGAGAGAGAGAGTCTGAAGTNTGTGTGTGTGTGAGAGAGAGAGAGAGAGAGAGAGAGAGAGAGAGAGAGAGAGAAAGAAAGAGAGAGAGAGAGAGAGAGAGAGAGTCTGAAGTATAAAGTTGTTTTCATTTATCATAGCAGGAATCATTAAGATTGATAAAAATCAGATAATTTCCAGGAATTAGTTACTAATAATAAAATCACAGGAAAGATCGAGCCTGTCCTTGGGAATTAGGCACACAGCACACTGACCTTTCTTATGACTCTTATTTTTCCTCTCTAGTAATTTAGTGTCTTCAGTGTGGCAGTATGGTCTATAGTGCGAGGTTTCTTTGGAGCCAGAGTTTGACTGTTATTTGGGTTGTAATTACTAACAAGTTACTGAGACTCTAGGCTACATATTCTTCATATTGAATTGACCATGGTGTTCATAACAATGCATACCACTGAGAATGCTCTAATACATTAATGATATTCATCAGAAAGAAAACTGCATACAAGAACCTATAGTAACTATTGATTCTAATCCTCTGAACCACAGCCCTCTCTAAGAGCAGGGGTCTGGATCTGCTCTATTCTCTAAACCAATAATGGGGAATATTCAATATGAATATTTGAAGATTCAATGAATGTTTGTATCATGGGTCTTACTTATGAATGTATTGGAACCTAGTTACAACCTAAAAAGCCAGGAAGTGCTTATTAAATCATCCCCCATGAGGGGGGAGAATTCTTTTGATTTATATGTCACAAATATCAAATTATAAAACTATTCTTTTGGTTTGCAGATGGCCTCATTATTTTAAGAGGAGCCACAGAAACTGCATAAAAACATAGTCCTAATAGTGATAAACATATTTATTTGCCTTTCAGAGAATTATTTTGTAAAAATCTTTTTCTGATAGCAGTAAAATACATGCATTAGTAATAAAATGATTATGGACTGAAAGGAATGACCCCTGTATTTTATACTATTTTACAAGTTTTCTTAGATTTTGAGTAACGTAGAGTCCCAGGCAAGCAGGGAACATGGGCCTCTCCCTGTAGTCATAAGGAGTCCCTTAAGTTTTCAAAGTGAGGCATGGCTAATTTCCTGATACTCCTGATCTACAGTAGCCTTATTACTTTAAATTTTTCTTGGACACAGAAAGCAGGTGATGAATAGAATCTGAAATGTAAATTTAGGAACTTTCAAAAGACCTTAGAACATGAAAGCTTTCTCTCCTAAGATTATTTGCATAAAGCTTCAAAGTAGATTGTTGAATGTTACCGAATGTCTAGAATGACTGAGTATTCAGTGTTATTTAATGCTGACCATGGTCTTCACAAAGGAGCTAACATGCCAGCATCTCAAATGTCTACACCAATGAAAACGATGAACAACTCCACATTTCCATTGCAAAAGGGTTGAATAGATGAACATTATTGTTACAGCAGTGTTAATTGCCTCAGAGGAGGATATATATTGTCTCACAGTCTCAATGCTAATTTGCCCCTCACAGGTTTCTTGTATTTTGTGTCTTCAAACCCCATGGACAGACTTCTTCTGAACTTGGCCCATGCAGCATCTCTTTGAAGCTGTGTCTGGTCCCACAGTTATGCTTTTTTATAGTCCATTTGTTCTCATGGAACTTTCTGAATAACTTGATTTATCTCTAAGGCATCTTCTTTAGTTTTTACTTTGCATACATAAAATTAAACCTGAGCCAAATTATGATTAGACTCTGGCATAAGATTTTTTTTATTAGATATTTTCTTTATTTACATTTCAAATGTTATCCCCTTTCCTAGTTTCCCCTCTGAAAATCCCCTATCCCTTCCCCCTCCCCCTGCTCACCAACTCACCCACTCTGGCATCTTGGCCCTGACAGTCCCCTATACCAGGGAATTCACAGGACCAATGGCCTCTCCTCCCATTGATGACTGACTAAGCCATCCTCTGCTACATATGTAGCTAGACTGGCATAAGATTGTATTCAAACAATGAGAGTCGATGACCTGGAATATTCATAAACTGAGTCAGATAATAGTCAAACAAGGTTTTCAACCAGAAACCCAGATAATAGTCAAACAAGGCTTTCAACCAGAAACCCAACACTGTGGACCTCCTTCTCACTGATGAACTCTACAACAGATAATGCCTGTTCCCACTTTTCTACTCTTTTCTTTGGTTAACCTTCTTATTCCATACATCAAGGAGATTTTCTGGATTTTGTGAGTCTCAAGAAAAAAAAATCAGACCTTTTGCTCCTCCTTCAGTTTTCGTAAATTTCCTCAAGTCTGCAAAAGAAAGAAAATCCTCCCCATGTTGTCTTAGTGTGAAAACATCCTTACTCGTTTGGAAGTGAGAGAATGGCTTTAGTATCATTATTTCTAACTTGGAATCTTAAACTTTGTCACATAGTGGCTTATTCCTCTGTTCTCTGCTGTGCTTTGGGTATATTCTCAGTAGACAAATTAAGATGGGGACTTGAAAGATGATTCCAAACTTGGAACATTCTTTGGAATATTGCTCTTAAAGACTCTTTCTCTGTGTCCATACATTTTTCTACTCATGTACTATCTAGTCTGTGGCACAATAGATATTTTAAGGTAGATTTAGCTTTATAATTTTTATCTAATAAGATTTAAGTTGTAGTTACTCTAATTCTGATCTTGTACATAATATCACACCTACAAATTCATAACTACATGGGTATAGCAGTTTGTCAATGAAGCATTGCTTTTTGAAACAGGTAAATAGGCGATAGGCCAGTTCTGGCTTAGATTTCATTTTTTTCCCTACTGCTTTATGTACAACAGTATTGATCTAAGTATTTCCAATAAAACTTTGTTTCTCCGAATTTTCTAAGGTAAGATAGTTTATAAAAACCTTTATAAGGTAAGAGAAATATGTAAGTATTTACAGAGAGACCACAGTGGCTATTGGTTTGTTGTGTGCACTATTCTATGAAGCCTTCCACAGTACATCCATTTGACCTCAATGACAGTCCCATGAGATATATTACATTATTTGTTTCAACCTATGTCTCAGGTGTACTTGTGTCCACAGAATAGTTCTAGGGAAGAAAAGAAAGTAAGACAGTAATCATGCATCATGATGGGGGCAAGAAGTAAGAGCATGCAGTAATCCCACCCATCAGTTGTTCCTCCTTGAACCAAGTAGAGCAGATCTCAAAGGCAACCCGACAGGGTTCCAAACATATCATCCAAGCATGGGATGAGTGGTAGCGTGGAGCTGAGAGAACTTTCTGTATATGTAGAAAAGCCAGAGAACAGCCAAATCCAAAGACCCGGACTGTAGAGAAACGATAAGCAAAAACCTGTAATACTGTCCTAAGATTTTCCTTTTCTTTAAAGTTTAAAATAGATCTTTTTCTCATACAATACATCCCAACCACATTTTCCCTCCCCCTCCTCTCACCTATCTATCTCACCTTTCCTCTCCCAGATCCATTCTGTTTTGCTTCTGACAAGAGCAGGCCTCCAAGAGTCAACACCCAAACAGGATAAAACAAGATACAATAAGACAAGTGGAAAGTCTTCATGTGGATGCTGGATGAGGAGGAAAGGGGCCCCAAGAAAAGACAAAAGAGTTAGAGACACACCCATTCCCACCATTAGGAACCCCATAAAAATAACCAGCTAACAGCCATAAGGTATATGCAGAAGATCTGGTGCAAACTCAGGCAGGCCCCCCTTGCTTGTGACTTCAGTCTCTATGAACCCATAAGAGCCCTGCTTAGTTTACTCAGTGGGCTGTTTCCTGCTGCTTCCCATCCTCCTCACTCCTACAATCTTTCTTCCTCCTCTTCCATGGGTTCTCTGAGCTCCTAGGAGAGGGCCCTGATGGAGACTTCCAATTTAGACTCTCCACATAATGTATGGCTGTGGGCCTTGGAATTTCAAAAAAAGAAATGCATAGCTGGAATGTCTTGCTATTTCTATGATGTTTTCTTATTCCTGTTTTGCAAAGTACAAAGAAATTTTTTTTAAAAAAATATTATTCACATAGAAATTTTAACAATCAACATAAAAGAGGAAACAGTGAATCTGTGGGTGATAGAGTGGTATCTCAATAATTCTGAGAAAAGTATAACAAGAAAAATTGGAGCATATTTGCTTGTAGTATATAAGGTGAGCCTGTGCAATATTGTCAAATGTTTAAAGAAAACTCCATGATTTTGCAGTAATTTTTCTTTCAATATTAACTGAAATTCTGATGTTTCTGTGCTCTAGTAACACATTAGCCAGACAGAAATGAATTACTCCCTATGTGCTTTCCATGACAACGTCCCCATCACTAATTATGTATACTAGTCTGAAGCCAAAGGGCTCCATGGGGCCACTTAGTGACTATGTGCATGCATACCCAAGTCAGAACACACAAGTACGCATGAATATACCACACGCACATGCACATACGCATGTGCATGCACACACACACACACACACACACACACCTGCTCCAGATTCCACCTGGTCATGTGACCTTGCCTATAGTCAAAAAAATGTGTCAGTGGAACCTGTTACACTGGGTGATTCTGACTTCTACAATGCTTCAATTTCTTCTCATCTCTTTTCTCATTTTGCCTTTCTTCCCTGCCTCCCTCTTGCTGGTACTTTCCCTTGTAGAAGATAAGAATGAGATCATTAAAGGCTTATTCAATATCCTAGGCTTTCTCAAAATAAGGCTTTCTGTTGAAATGTCTACAACTTGAAAAAATAATTTTACAATGCTTAAGACCTTATTAAATTCACCATTGGTGTCTTGGAACACGAATCACATGAGGCCTTTGCAAAGACTGAGGAAAATCATGAACTAGAATAAAGCACCAGGGAGTATTGGAGTTTTTGAGATTTCTCTTTTCAATTTCACAAGAAGAGATCATTTCTTGGGCAGTATTTTAATTGTATCAATGTTATTTATTACGTGAAAATTTAGTTTTGCACCAACCATTCACTCTATTGCTCTATTAAGAAGTGTTTCCTAGCCGGGGGGTGGTGGCATATGCCTTTAATCCCAGCACTTGGGAGGCAGAGGCAGGCAGATTTCTGAGTTCGAGGCCAGCCTAGTCTACAAAGTGAGTTCCAGGACAGCCAGGGCTA
>NC_034594.1:59352141-59370379 GCF_900095145.1 Mus pahari
CACACACACACACACACACCAATATTAATTTGTTTGCATGAAATCATTTTGGAAGTGTTCCAGAACAAAATGCCATTAGCATGTTCCAGGAACTCATTTGCAAATGCATTTATGTATTAAGAAATCCACTTACAATAAGCTACTACTAAGAATACAGAAATGTTGAGGATTTCAACAGGAAGGGTCATGCAATGGTTCCTCTAGTGAGCCAATTCATCGAACTTACATGAAACTAGGGACGACTGTATATATTTATGATGGAAGGCTTTAGAAGTCCAGAGAATTTTTAAAGAAAGAAGCAGGAATCTGTGATATTTTATAGATTTGTATGGTGTTGTGTATGCAGGTTCAAATTTAGTAGAAAAGACAATAAAAGTAATATCGCACACACATTTTTTGGTTTACTTTTCTGAATGGACATTTATTTGCCACTTTGATTATTGTAATAGAGGGCCAAATAACCTTGGCTTACCTGAGGCTACAGTCACTTTCCCTCTCCTACTGTCTCCCTGATGGCCCAAACATGAACAGCATCATACAATGAGGCATCACTGCCATGTTTTCTTTCTAAATTCCTTCATTTTTTAGTCTGCCTTGAGTCTTCTCATGGACTCCTTCTTGTGTACTCAGATGATTCCCTATATCTACCTCCCTTAGCTGCATTTCATTCATCAGGAAGAAAGGAGATAGACAGAGTCACTTGCTTTAATGCATGACCCCAACTTGTACAATGCCCACCCACTCAAACAACAAGTTGCAAGGGAAGCTGGGAAATGTGGTTTTTAGCTGGACAAGAAAATGGATATTAAGTAACAGTTTAAGTCTCTAGAACAGACCTATTAGGGATAGAGAATATATCCCCCAGAACTGAGGACTCAAAAGATTCTCAAGGACTAGAAAATATTTATGATTTAAAATTATTGTTTGTAACATATACAATTCATTAACTCTATTTTAACAAATCCCTAATAAGGTCTTTGTGGTTCGTGTTATATTCATTAAAAAGCCACTTCTTTTGAAAACAATACTGACATTACACTTCTTCCCTTTGTTGAGATCATAGATTGTTTGCTTACAATGTAGCCAAACATATATTGAGCATAAACTACTTAGCTGAACATTTTCAATGGTAAATTAAAAACCATTTTTAAGTTCTGTGGTGAACTCTGTTCAGTGAAATTCATTTTGGCTCCTTCTATAGGTGTACAATTAAAAGGTTACAAATTAGGTGACTGGATAACCTCTAATCTTTAAATTTTTTTATTGTAGGAGTACACTGTGTTAATTTCTATGCTCTCTTTTCTCTCAAATTTCTCCTGTGCTCCAACAAACCCTCGCTCCTTGAATTCACGATCCCTTTCCGACAATTAGTTTCATACATACTATATGTACATAGATTAAATGGCTCTGAATAAATTATTTTTAAATTGTCAAGTGGGGCAACTGAAATGTAAAAGCATAAGCTGTTTTATCCATCTGAATTTTCCCAATACCAGTATTTATAGGGCATAGCAGTGACTGTGAAGAGAAAAACGGAGAACAACACATATCTCTAATTGTAGAACCTCAGACAAATCCATTTTAATAGAAAGATTTACTAGCATCAGTACATGGTGTCTTTCTGTGCATTGTGTGCACAGAACAGTCACAGAGAAAGAGACAAGATCTGCAGGATTGTAGGGGATGGTTCTGAAGCAATGAGAATCTTAGTGAAGATGCTGGAAGGCACAAGGGTTGCAGCTGTTGAGAGACCTGTTAGCAGCTCCTCACTACAGCATACGAAACCTTGAAAGCTACTTAGCAATTTACAACTGCCTGTAGTCAAGGTGACACTGGCTTTTCCACATAGAAGTAGAAGAAATAGGTCTATTTTTTCATGGTATTCTAGTAGATTTTTGGAATATGATAAGTCAAGAAGCGGCTGTTGGAATTCAGAAGCAGGACATGTATAATTTAAAATGTAATTTTGAGAACAAAATAATGCTTTTCAAGTTGGACAAAGCAACTGCTTTATTTTACAGATGTTAATGTGTTCTAACATCATGGATTGTCCTTTCTGCACCCGTGCTATCAGTAGAAAGGAGTATATAGCATACATGGAAGCATCACACTAGCTGATGGCTCTAACAAGCATGCACTCTATGAATCTTTTCTTCTTACACTGCTATTTTGTAATAGAGACAGTGCCATTGTTACAGATGGTACACACCTATGTACACACAGAGAAATACATATACAAGAGCAAATTGAGATTGTTCAAATAAAACCATACTTGTATATCTGTGTGCAGTGGCAATCGTGCACAGATCCTTCCTTGGATCTCAGAAGCTGTTATGGAGCTGTCTAAGGAGTTCTCTGAGATGATGCTGAAATGGGTCCTGGTGTATGACAGGATCCGTTAGCTCAAGCTTCTACAATGTGTATATCTTGAGTCATGGTTGTTCTTGGTGTATGACTTTACTATATTTTATGAGTATAATCTTTTGTATCATGTTCTATTGTTTCAGAAACATTTATGCTCTAAATTTGTGCCTGACAGAGTAATTATTGGTTTTCAATGATCTTCCATAGGGAAAAAAAAACATAAAAAACAATCAACTAAAAACCAAAATACAACAAAAAACAAACAAAAACAAAAAACACTGGAAGTCAACCCAACTAGTCTATCACTAAGTAATAGCATTTCTTCATTTTATTTAATACCTAAGGCAATAAGTGATTGAGTTAGAAGGGAAAGTGGCCTATGAAGAGACAGAGACAAGAATGTAAGTGTAATTGAACTGCTGGTGTAATTACTAATGAGAGTTAGCGGAAATAGAGACCCCCGAGGATCAAATAATGTTCTACATCAGTTGAAGACTTCAAAACAAGCAGTGGAAATGAACTCTAAGTAGGCTTAATTATTTAATTTCCACTTGACTGGTCACGTATTAAAATTTTAAATCTTCTTGTGTCTGTAGCTATGACCTGTTTATCAGATAAGTCTTATTTTAGCTAAATAAATTTTATATCATTTCAAATTATTTAAATGCTTCTAATTTTTCTGCATCACAGTCCTTTTAGGTAATTTCCATATAAAATATCTGCTTCAATTCTATATCCTACAGGGAAGAATTTGCATTATATCAGTAAACCTTCCTGGTTTTATTTTTTTCTTAAGCCCAAAATACTATCATGTATACATTTTTATATACATATATATGTATACATACATATATATGTATATATGTGTGTATATGTATATTTATGTGTATGTATGTATATATATATATATATATATATATATATATATATATGACCATATATGATAGTGGCAAGAAAAGTTTTGGCTTAAATTAGATCTAGGTTTAATTACTACCTGAATCACTCACCTTCTTTGATGGTCAGTTTAGTTATTTCTGAAACAAAGATGCCCGTCATAGAACAGAAGTAAATAAAACACTAAATAAGAACTAGAGGTCTGCTAGATAGTAGGGGTTCATAATTTTAAGATGCAATTATTCATGGATTACTTTCCAAGCACTGGATGCTCTGACCTGTGTTACAGTGTTTACGGCTTCCAGTCTCCAGTCTACTCATCTTGCATTTAGTCCATTTAATAGGAGGTGGCCAAAGTCACTGGCATGATTGTCTGTCTTCTGATGCTTGTGCTTTCTGCTTGCTCAAAATGTGAAAGAAAATTAAAATTAATCCACGGGCTCATGGGGCCTGTGCAAACCTAAGGGCAGAGTACAAAGGCTGCTAAGTCATCCATCAACTGGCTGGCCATATATGCAAGGACGTTCAGCCACCCGGTGACTCCCTGTATCCACTTTTCTCTTGGCTTGGGCTGGACTTTAAGTTTACAGTCTCCCTGCACGTACTGTATTCTGAACCAATTATGTGAAATCGCGCTGAATATGCCCCTACCTCAATTCTTTTGTATATAAACCCCTAATGCCTCTGTCTCCTACGTGACATACATGTCGGCCTAGAACTCCGTTATTAAACTACCTCACATCAAGACGGTCTAGGTCTATTCATGATTCTTGGGTGCCGCCATCTCGAGACTGGAGTGGGGAGGGCTCCCCACAGAGGTCTTTCAAAAGCAGTATATTCCAGGGTTAACACAATGATGTTCTACAGTCTGGTTAGCTTAATAAATGGGAGTGTATTAGCTCATGATTCTACAGATGTGGCAAGTCAGGTCTTTCTAAGAGCTGTAATAAATCGTTCCACAACTTGTTCCTAGGTGTTCATGGTTTTTCTGACACTCTCTGGCATTTCTTCGATTTCAGAAGCATCATTCTGACCTCCGACTTCATTTTTCATACTGTTCTTTGAGGGATCCTGTCTAAATCTCCCTTTGAATAAAAACATCAGTCATACTGGTTTATGAGTCCATCTTGTCCTGCCGTGAACATTCTGGGGTGCTGGAAGTTAGAACTTGCACATTTTGAGGACTGTATTAGTTACTTTACAGTGATGAACCACCATGACCAAGCAGAAAGAGAGGATTTAGAGTGTACTGAGTCTTTAAACTCTCAAAGCCTGCCCTCAGTGATGTACTTCTTCCAAAGAGCTACCTGCAAATCCCCTTCAAGCAATGCGACCAAGTGAGAATGAAGTAATCCAATGCCAGATCATATGGGGCGGGGGGGGGGGATTCTAATTTAAAACACTTCAGGGATCCACACTTTAACTCTTAACATTTTCTAGTCAACCCATCACAAGTCACATGAATCAGGTATTGCTGGTAGAGACGGAAATTCATGCTGGAGTCAACAACACAATCATAAGTCATAGTCCAGTCCTGTACTAAAATCTACAAACAAATTCAGATTGTTTTCTTTTCTTTAGAGACAGGGCTACATGTTTCATGTAAACAACTTTCTACCCATGGAAGGCAGGGCCTATAGAGGCTGGGTAAGATGTGCCACAGCAATCAACTTGAAAGTTTTAGAAAGCATTCTAAATTGACCTCATGTTGACTCTAAGATTTTTGCTTGTAAGCATCATACTATCTTCTGAGCATACAGATTAAAATTATGGGCAGCCATTTCGGTAACCAGGAACCCTGAGAGAGTAAGACTTTACTGGCCACTCTTTGACTCTACCCCCTTTCTCTTCTGCCCATCCCTGTTTCTGTCCCAGTCTCTCTGCCTCTTCCTCTCTTTCTCTGATTCTGCTTTAACACAGAATACGGATTTGTGTATATATTTATATATGCCACAGAAATCAACTTGAAAGTTTTTGAAAACAATCTAAATTGACCTGTGCTTGACTCTAGGGTTGAAGTATAGCATCTTATATTTTGTTATTTTTTTCATGCCCTTAGTATGAAAACTCATATCACACCTTGATTTATGTTTTCTATATGGTTTGCCTTGCTTCCAATAGTACCACATGTCAATTGAATAAAATCCCTGAGGCCTGTATGTAAATATGAAATGAATCATACCTTAAGATTCAAGATATTAAATAAAGCAATGGTCAGTGTATGTACAACGTTGCTGCCATGGCCTGAAGAGAACATTATAGAAGAAAATATTATGCCAAATGCTTTAGCTTCATTAAAGGTAGACATGGCCTCTAGTTCTTCATACTACATTGCTTTTGATACAGTGTTGTAACTGAAGACTCATTTACAAAGATAATATTGGAAATAGTGTACATTCATTGATAGATGCATATTGCTTTAGTAGGGCTTTTCAATGGGTTCCTTTATTTATATTTCAATGTTATCCCCTTTCCTGGTTTCCACTCCAACTATCCCCTATCCCATCCCCCCACCCTCTGCTTCTATGAGGCTATTCCCCTACCCACCCACTCCCACCTCCCTGCCTGATCATGCCCTATACTGGGGCATTGAGCCTTCACAGAACCAAGCCTCTCCTCCCATTGAAGCCTAACAAGGCTATGCTCTGTCACATATGCAGCTGGAGCCATAGGTTCCCTCCATGTGTACTCTTTGGTTGGTGGTTTACTCCCTGGGAGCTCTGGAGGTCTGGTTGGTTGATAGTGTTGTTCTTCCTAAGGTTTTCAGCTTCTTCAGTCCTTTCCCTAACTCCACCATTGGGTACCCTATGCTCAGTCCAACAGTTGGCTGGGAGCATTTGCCTCTGTATTTGTCAGACTCTGGCAGAGCCTCTCAGGAGACAGCTATATCAGGCCCCTGTCAGTAAGCCCTTCTTGGCATCCACAATAGTGTCTGAGTTTTGTGACTGCATATGGGATGGATCCCCAGGTTGGGCAGTCTCTGAATATTCTTTCCTTCATTCTCTGCTCCACAATTTGTCGCCATATTTCTTCCCATGAGTACTCTGTTCCCCCTTCTAGGAAGGACTGAAGCATCCACACTTTGGTCTTCCTTCTTCTGGAGCTTCATGTGATCTGTGAAATGTATCTTGGGTATTTCAAGCTCTTGGGTTAATATCCACTTATCAGTGAGTACATACCTTGTGTGTGCTTTTGTGATTAGGTTACCTCACTCAGGATGATATTTTCTGTTTTTTAAATTTTAATTAATTTATTTTTTACACTTGATATTTTATCACTCCCCATCCACTCTCTGACTGTTCCACATTCCATACATTTTTCCCACATGGATGTCCCCACTCCCATCCCCCATCCCACCTGACCTCTAAACTCCCTGGGGCCTCCAGGCTCTTGAGGGTTAGGTGCATCATCTCTGAATAAACACAGACCCAGAAGTCCTCTACTGTATGTGTGTTGGGGACCTCATATCAGCTGGTGTATGCTGCCTGTTTGGTGGCCCAGTGTTTGAGAGATTTCAGGAGTCCAGATTGATTGAGACTGCTGGTCTTCCTACAGGGTTGCTCTCCTACTCAGCTTTTTCCAGCCTTTCCCTAATTCAACAACAGAGGTCAGTTGCTTCTTTCCTTTGGTTGGGTGCAAATATTTGCATCTGACTTTTTCAGCTGCTTGTTAGGTCTTTTGGAGGGCAGTCATGATAGATCCCTTTTTGTGAGGGCTCCATAGCCTCAGTAACAGTGTCAGGCCTTGGGACCTCCCCATGAGCTGGATCCCACTTTGAACCCCATCCCTCAGTTGATGCCCTGTCTTCCTGTTGAAGGTGGGTTCTATAAGTTCCCTCTCCCTACTGTCTGGCATTTCATCTCAAGTCCCTCCCTTTGAGTCCTGAGAGTCTCTCACTGCCCAGATCTCCGGTGTGTTTTGGAGCACCCCCTCCGCAAACCTCCTATTTCCTGAGGTTGCCTGTTTCCATTCTTTCTGCTGGCCCTCCGGGCTTTAGTCCTTTTCCCTCATCTAACACCAGATCAGGTTCCCCTCTGCCAGCCACTATCACCCACCCTGTCCACTTTCCCTTCCAGGTCCCTCCCTCCCTTCCCATTTGGGATTGTTTTTTTCTCTCCCCCAAGTTGAACTGAGGAACTTGGGCCCTTCAGCTTGCTAACTATTTTGAGTTCCTTGAACTGTATCTTTACTGGTCTTATCTGTGATAGCCAGAAGGTGGAAACAATATAGATGTCCCACAGAAGAATGTATACAGAAAATGTGGTTCATTTATACAATAGAATGCTTCTCAGCTATTAAGAAGAATGAGGACATCATGACTTTTGCAGGCAAATAGATAGAACTAGAAAATATCATCCTGAGTGAGGTAACTCAGACCCAGAAGGACATGCATGGTATGTACTCACTAATAAGTGGATATTAGCCAAAAAGATGATATTTTCTAGTTCCATCCATTTAATGACTTATTTCTAAACAAAAGATCATGATATATTATAAGAAAGTAATTGATATCTCTCTTAGTTAGGGTTTTACTGCTGTGAAGAGACAAGGCAACTCTGGTAAGGACAACATTTAATTGGGGCTGGCTTACAGGTTCAGAGGTTCAGTTCATTATCATTAAGGTGGGAGCTTGGCAGCATCCAGGAAGGCGTGGTATAGGAGGAGCTGAGAGTTCTACATCTTCATCTGAAGGCTGCTAGTGGAAGACTGACTTGTAGGCAGCTAGGATGATGGTCTTAAAGTCCACACCCACAGTAACATACCAATTCCCACAACATCACACCTTCTAATAGTTCCACTCCATTGGCCAAGCATATACAAACCATCACATGCCACTCTCTCCTCCCATAGGCTTGTTCAAACACAAAAGTCTATGGGGGCCATATCTAGCCATAGCATAATAAAAAAGTCCATTTTGTCCAGCTTCCAAAGTCCCCATAGTCTATAGCAATTTCAACAATGTTAAAAGTCCAAAGGTTAAACTCTCTTCTGAGATCCATTCAATCCCTTAACTGTACTCTTGAATCAAGCGTGCAAAGCAGCTGGGTGAATTCCAAACTCGGCATCTCCATGTCTGATGTCAAAGCGGTTCTCAGATCTCCAATTCCATTTCCATCTTTGTTGACTGCAATAAACTTCTTTTCCTGGGCTGGATTCACTCCTTGTTAACTGCATTCCTATGGTTCTGTCATCTCAAAAAATCTTGACGTCTTTCCAAGGCAGCTTCAATGTTACAGCTTCTTTTTCAGTGTCTGATATTCATACTTGATCTTCTGGGCTCCTCCAAAGGGCTGGCGTCACTTTTCCAGTTCTGCCCTCTCTGGCACTGTAAGCTCGGGTTGATCCAGTCTACTTTGGCTGCTATTCTTGGTATACTGGCATCTCCAATATGCTGGGGTCTTCCTCTGCAAATAGGCTTATCCAATAGCCTCTCATCATGGTGCCAAGCTTCAAATCCTGTAAGTTCATTCAAGCATTGTGAGCAATAAGTATGTCTATGTTAAATTCTAACTGGAAACTCTTCCTGGTACAACTGTATTATGATCATACTCTATGGCAACGAGAATATTTGGGGCTCACAGCTGAAATGCAAACTCTCCTATCCCAGAGTGAATTCTTGTGTGAGTCCATATTCTGAAGTAGCAAGCTTTACAATGGAGTGAACTGTCCCTACAGAGTTAACAGTAGACAACTCCTATATTTCCCCATACTCTGCATACTCTCCAGTGTTCAACTTGTAAAGTGATGGATAGATGCCTTTGATATAATGAATCAACCCTAATAATTAATGAGGCAGGATCAAAACAGGAACTTACTTGATCATTTCATGTAAGACGGAGAAGTAAAATTTCAGTAAGATATTACGTGAATACTGGGTTCTGATAATTTTGTTTCAGAGACCTACTATGCTACTAGTCATATAATTGACCTGGGGAAGTATTTTCAGCCTGTCTATATGTCAGATTAGTTATAAATTGGAAAAGTCATCAATACATATCCATTAACCTACAGGGTCTAGTTCACAATGGATACTACATTGTGAACAAGGCCAGAAACCAAAAACTTATAACTAGTTGAATATTATCTGTAGCCCGAGATTCTAACAAAAAGTATGGATTTATTTGCTCATATGAAAGGAAACCTAAATCTTTACCTTGGTGAATTTACCAAGAATTACCATGGCACCCTGTCAGAATGTATCTGGTCTGTATTGGGTCATTCTGAATGAAACCTCTGAACTTCTTTGTATTCATTAGGAAATTTTACCATTAAAATATTTATGTTTGTAATATACATGAGTTCCAATGTCTCAGGTCTGTTCTTTACATTTAAAGTGAAACTATAACTAAATGATGCTGTGGCTTGACACAACGTATGAGGCTTCTCCCAAATGTTCCTTTTGGTCATGCCCTACTTTCATCTCTTCAGATTGGCATCCAAATAGCTTTTTCTTGCCAAATGAGTTGTTTAAATGATGAACATCAATTTATTTGAGTGGTATTCAGTCAGTGTTGTTCTGGTAAAGGTGTTAGCATGTCACTCTGGTGCTGAGCCAGCTGGAGAAGCTGACTCTCCAGGTGAAAGACAATTTCCACAGGCATTCTCCACTCTTCTTTAAAGACTAACCTGCAGCACTAAAATTACCAGAAATAGTTTTTTGTTTGTTTGTTTGTTTGGGGTTTATTTTTGGTGCTGCATCCTAATGATGCAGTTAATGATGAAAAGTTAACAATGACTTTTAAAAGTATTTATATTTGTATATGTATGTACATTTCTATGTGAGTATATGCATTCACAGATGTCTATGTATGCAGAGGTAACTTGAGGTATCAGATCCTTTGGATTTGGAGTTACAGGCATTTGGGGGACACTGGTCTGGTTACATGTGTTCTGGGATGTGAGCTCTTTTCTTCTTGATTTTACAGCAAATGCTTTTAACCATTGAGCATTCTTTAGCTCTGTAATTGACTATTGTCATATGTGTTTCTTTTAAAAGCAGCTATTGTCTTTTCAATATATATTATTTCTATAAAGAGAAATCAACTATTCGAATGGCCCATTTACTGATAGTAGACCATTTAATAATGAATGTATATGAATTTGTGAAAGATATAAAAGATATAAAAAATACCTGCATAGCATATGCATTAGAACCATAAGGCATGATGAATTGGTAGCATAAGACAAAGAGCCAGGGTTCTAAAATGAAGCTAAGACTAAAGTAAAAGGTAGAACATGAATGAGGAATTGGGCAATGAGCCAGATGTGATCAGAACTCAGAATGTATGCCAGTAGATTTGGGGGGGGGGCTCTAAGGACTGAAGGATGATCATAAATAACTAAAGATAAAAGGTAATAATTGATTAAATCTAAAACTCAGAAACTACTGACAGAGCATTACAGTTAATGTTGAGAAGACAAGTCAGGGACCAGAAGTCAATAGAAGCAAAAGATTGAATGAAATAGGGCTTAATAGTGTACTAAATGAAAGTACAGGTTTTAATGGGAAGGTGTAGGGTTACACATACCTGCAGAAATTGCACATATAGGTATCGAAGTTGAAGACAGGATGAAGCCAAAAGAAAATATGTAGAGAATAGATATTTCTCATGAGAGAAAGAGATAAGCTTATATCATAAGGGAAGTGAATAAGTGGAAGAAGATGGAGTAGCAGGTAAAGTTAGTAATAACTTGCCTCAAAAACAGTGTTAATCTGAGTTATTAGTGTATTACCTTACTCATATGAGAATCACCTGAACTGTCACAGGTTGAGTCACCATGAGGTTTATCTAGTTGTTTTTAACAAAATAAATGACATTTTCCACAGTGTGTTTCTTCTGTGGAGTTGTAGTTATTTGGGGATCTTCTACATTTATAAAAGCTTGCGGATTTTGTTTTGTTTACTTTTGCATTTAAAAAAAACCTATACATTTGTTGCTCATATTACCTATTTTTATATTTGAGGCTCTAGAAGTTGTAATATACAGTAAATATACCTTGATTTTTTTTCCTGATGTTTCTAGAAGTGAGCCTATGTTGGCCAACCAGCTTCCCAGCAATGCTGTCGTTTGCATCGCGTTCCTGTCACTTACTCTTCTCTGTCTGCAATATTAAACTTTGTGAGATACTTCCTTGGATTTGAAATCAAAAGGAAATAGCTTCACAGAGAAGTGAATGGTTACATTTCTTTGTATATAAAAGTTCCTAGCTACTTGTGACCAGCCGGCATGAAGTTTGAGATGTCCCTTTGTGTCGTGTGTCAAGCTAAGATGGAAGCCACAGCTACATAAACAGATAATCCCAGTAGGGTCTTTCAAAGTGAATGGGTTGAGTTCATACTGTATATTCTCTGTTTATGTTCAGCTTTGGAAAAATCTTGGTAATATTAAAGGCTAAAACAGTATACTTTCAACTAATGGACAACTAGTATGAGAAATTTAGTAATGTCATCAATTCTTGAAGAAATGAGTTTCCTTGATTTATTAAAATTAAGAGTCCCTATAGAAACTTGCTGTGTACTCTGATGTTTCCACACTGTCTTAGTCAGGGTTTCTCTTCCTGCACAAAATATCACAACCAAGAAGCAAGTTGGGGAAAAAGGGGTTTATTCAACTTATACTTTCCACATTGCTGTTCATCACTAAAGGAAGTCAGGACCAAAAGTAGGTCAGGAACAGGAGCTGATGCAGAGGCCATGGAGGGATGTTACTTACTGGCTTGCTCAGCTTGCTCTCTTATAGATTCCAAGATTATAAACCCAGGGATGGCACCACCCACAACGGGCCCTCCCACCCTTGATCACTAATTGAGAAAATGCCTTACAGCTGGATCTCATGGAGGCATTTTGTCAAGGGAGGCTCCTTTCTCTGTGATAACTCCAGCTTGTGTCAAGTTGACGCACAAAAGTAGCCATTACACATACCAACATACTTGGAGTCAATACAAGTTACATTGGTACCAGCCTCCACGCTCACTCTGAAGTCTGTGTTTTATCTTATTAGAAATCTTGTTCGTACCATAATTTTTGAGTGGTGTTACAAAATCCTATATATATATATATATATATATATATATATATATATATATATATATCTGAAATTAATGATTGAGTTTGTATATACATGCGGTAATACAAAATTCAAGCAAATAAAAGTTAAAATAATATTTATCTACAGAAATTGTCCTGAGAGCTGTCATTCTTCATTTGATGAATTTACAAATTGGTTCTCTGGGGATAAAGGTTCTAGACATTTGGTCTATTCTAGCCAATGTTGGCTAGGTGTGACTCCTTTACTTGTTTGCCAAGTGACAGTACAATGTAAAACCAAAACAGGCTTCAGAAACACGACCCTCTTCTGTTTACTTTGGACACAATAGTGTGATACACCACCACCGTATTTTATGTCACATTAAGACACTTGTTTATGTCTCTGAGCATTGCTGCTCTTAGAACCCTGAAGAAGAAGTGCTGAGAATCTGGACCAGTCTTCCTTTTTAGCCTCAATTCTATGAAAGATAAATAGTAGAAAATAAAATTGCTCTACCCTCTTGTTACCACCAAGACCTGTGTTATGCTGTAGTTCCACTTTGGCAACATTCATATAGCCAGTCCTCTGAAAGCATATGTTTGGAGGAGAATTATGCCAGAAATCACTGATATTTTCTGCAGAAAAGTATTAAAATCAAGCTTGGGTTGCTTATAACATTACAGGACAACTATTCTAAGTAGAGAACAATTTACACTTACACAAGTTGCCAAACTATCGCCTTCACCAAACTTCCAAAGTTAAAAAAAAAAAAGAAACAAAATAAAACAAATAAAAAAAAAACAAAAATCAAAAATCACCAAAATCATGTCAATTTAACATTAAATGGCTTGGATTTACTTTTATATAGGATAATTATTTTTCAATTTCACAAAGTCCTTTAACTGTGGAAAAAGGAAGTTTTCAAGATTGCACTCAGAAAAATAGCATGTGTGTGCATGTGTTCATGCTTATGTGTGCCTATGCATGTGCATGTATGTGTGTATGTGTGTGTGTGTGTGTGTGTGTGTGTGTAATTCTTGTATGTTGGGGTTTGCATTAACTCAATTCAGATGCAAATGATCCAGATATATGATTTATGCAATTGGTGATTTATCTTAAGCTGGCACTTAAATGAAAAGAGCTTAAAACAAACAATTATAAGCATCCCTATTTGCACTATGTCTAAAATAAATTGAAATTAATATAGCATGTGAAATATTACAAAGAATGTGAAAATGAAATATTTTTAAGTAGAAAGGTGTGTTAACATGTAAGTGCAAAATCCAGGTAATTTCCCCTCCTTGGTTTTGATAAAATATTTTATTAATTTACTTACTCATAATGATCTCTATTTTTACCTTGGGATACATACTACTTTTGTTATTTAAATTTCTTTATATATAAAACCTTTAAAAACCCCCACAGTGTTTCTGGTCTGAGTTAATAATTAAATAACGTAAAATCATATGGAACTTGAAAGGTATAAAATAAGTGTTAGCTGTTACTAGTTTCCATCCATTCATTCATCAATCCATTCATCCATTCATCTATGCATTACCTACCCACCCATCTCCATCCCTCCATTCATCAACTCATCCATCCATCCATCCATCCATCCATTCATCTATCCATCCATTCCTCCATCTATCCATTATACACGTTTACTCTAACGAATCTAGGGAATCAAAACAAAAATCAACTGCTTTTATGATTAGGTTAAATATGTATATGAAATGGCTAGAAAAATGGTGCAGTGGTTAAGAGTATTGTCTTCTCTTGCTGAGGAGCCAGGCTCAATTCTTGGTGTCCCACATGGTGTGACAACTATCCTTCAATCCAGTTTCCTGGAGTCCAGTATTCTCCATTGACCTCTGAAGGTGTCTGGCATGCATATAACATGCATACACACATGCATGAAAAGTTCACATTCACATAAAATAAATAAAATCTGAAATAATCATGTCAATTAAGTGTAACAGAAGCTCAGACTATGATAATTGACATAAACTATACCAGAAATGGGAAGAACTGTTACTTTTGTGCCCCAGCATGATAAGTTTGAAAGTTTTTAACTTATCATGAAATGCACTTGTGTAATATTGCTATATTAAAGACATCATATACTTAAAAGAAATTGAAATTTCCCTGCCGAGTGGCAAAAAAATCTGTGTACAGTAGCAGGTTAATTAATAGGACTACAGGATTAGTATTGCAGCAGTCAACTTTAACTATTACAGAGACCAAGGAGGTAAATGGATTCAGAAAGATTATTATTTATACAGACAATAATAGTCACATCAGAATGATGTTCATCCTTAGTGCCCTAGTTAGACAAGTCTACCAAGGAGACCAAGAAAATGCTAGTGTTCTGTTCTTACACTGAGAAATTAACACTGAACCACAGACAAACATTTTCATAAATCTTCAGGGACTTGTATATCTATAGCCTAAGGTAGAATGGGGAAAGCAAGGTCAATGAGAAGTCACCTCCTGATAGCTTCTTATCAGATTGTTTACACTAACCACACTCCAGCAGAATTTAGAGGACACTTTGTCAAGCATCCAATAAGACAGCAAGCCAGTCTGAGCCATGTGGTTTAAGTGAACACCTTCAAAGTCATTGGTTCACCCACATTTTCTGAGCTGTTCTCTGACCCTTATAGGCTGGTCCCTAGTGACATTTGATTCTTATAACAAATCCTTCAATTTCTGTCAGGTTATATAAATGTGAACTGTAATTTTGTTTTGAGTGTATTTTTAATAACTATTTTATTTCGATTCATAAATAAACTATTATTTTTTTTAATTTTTATTTATTTATTTATTTATTTTTTTGAGACAGGGTTTCTCTGTGTAGCCCTGGTTGTCCTAGAAATCACTCTGTAGACCAGGCTGGCCTTGCACTCAGAAATCCGCCTGCCTCTGCCTCCCAAGTGCTTGGATTAAAGGCGTGCGCCACCACGCCCAGCTTAAATTATTATGTTTTATTAATTTATCTTAAACCACCCTAGCATTTGATACCAATGACCAACAAATGCTAACCTATTAAATAGATAGAAATTTCTGTATTAAGGCAATAAGAATTGCCTATGGACAAAAGACTTTGTCACAAACCAACGAGATCTAATGCAGGAGTAAAGAGGAATCATAGAGAAAATATAAACAAAAGAAAGATATTTACATTTTCCAAACTGATGCTTATAACCTCATATCTGTTGCCAATTCTTTAAGTCTATACAGAATAAAGGAATCTGACAAATTGGATAGCTAAAAAGAGGTTGAAAGATCAAATATAATAAATCTCAGTGCTCAGAGCATCAAAGCACAAGGAACTTAGAAACGGACTGGGAATGGTAAAAATCAATGGCTTTTACATCCCAGTGTATCATTTATGCCTAATTCAATATAAGCAATTTGAACTTGCAGCTCTGTTATCAAAAGATTATAGTAGAAGATTCTGAAACCTATAAGAGCATTTCCAAGCAGCTGTTCAAACAGACAAAAATCTGTGTATGTTCTTGGGTCTAACCTTTAGTGTAAAAGGAATTCCATTTAAAGTGGAATTTGGCAAGATAAAAGTGTAATGGCAAAGCAAAGGAACCTGAGAAGCTGTCCCAGTTTGTTACCTACAAATACTGGCCTGCAACTTACCAGCTTTGCTGGTAAAGTTTTGCTGCACAATGAAGTCTGATAGCAGAGATCTAACATGGTAGAATGCAAAGCAAAGACAGCAAGTCTGAAAAAGATATACAGAGTGCCAAGTGGAGAACCTGGGGTTGCTCTAACAAATTAACATACCACCCAGCGCTCTTGAGAATGGGAGCTAAAATTCAAGGATGTCACAAATAACTATAGTAGATAAGAGAAAATGGGATGAATGAGATTAAGGATAATTAAGAGATAATTGGAAACAAAGGGAGGTCATTAAAATCTAAAGAAGAGACTGGGAAGGGAAGTATGCCTGTTCTCTAAGCCTATGTCATTGCTTGAGGTGTGTGTGTGTGTGTGTGTGTGTGTGTGTGTGTGTGTGGTTTTCTTGCATGCATGTATGAACACTACATGCATTCAGTGCCCTTGGGGGGCAGAAGAATGACCTGGATCCCTTAGAACAAGAATTACAAACTTTTGGAAGCTATTTTGTCAATGCTGGAACCCAAAACTGGGACTTTCGAGAGCAATGCATGCTCTTACTTACTGAGCTATCTTTGCATCCATCCTCAGACGACTTTCTTTTGATGGGATACTTGAATCAATGTGTGCATTCGTTGCGTAATAGGTTGCAAAGGACTACACAAAGCAACTAGTCCTAAAACAAACTTTTTCTTTACAGCTATGGATCACATGCCTCAAAACGATTGATGTGTAGAACTTAATTTGTGCATTCTGCCTCCTATGGATGCCTGCACACACAATGCACACATTCGAGCTTAAGTAACCCTGATAGTGGTAGATTCCTTCCTATTCCAGAAAGCCCACATGTTAAGCTGTCATTTCTAAGCTTTCAAATTATCCTCCCTACTTAGAAGCACCGAGTGGGGACGAAGCATTGTGTTTTCCTGCTTCAGAGTCGGCATTAGCCAGTGGGGATTCGGTGATGAAGTTCTAAGTTTAGGCTGTTAATTTTCAAGTCAGTTGGTAAACTGAGCTTTGTTTTTCGTTCATTACCCTCCTGGTTGGTGTATGCCCAAATCTCTACCCACTCTGATTAGTAAAAGGAGACAATTGTGTTCCTCGAAAGGAATTGCTGTACAAACTGTGTGGTGAACTCCAGGAGCCAGTAAAAGTGTCTTAGCTACAGTATCTCCCAGAACCGTGTAGAATTCAACATAACAGATCTCATATAGTTTTTAATAATTAAGAAAAAAGGGTTTTAAACCCAGCAAGTATGGAAGGTGCTGCCCATATACTCTGGGAGTGTGACTTTCAACTAGAACATGGTCAACATTTGCTCTTAAAGAAAACTAACTTTCCTTCTTCCAGCTACTATCAAAGGCAGACAGCTCCTTAGGTAGGGGTGGTCCACACTGGGGTTTTGTCTGGCTTGAACTTGCATAAGTCACCCCCATGATGTTTCAACTACTGTAAATTTGTATTTTTACCTGTCCTGCTATGTCTGGAAAATGTTTTCTTGTAGTTCTCTACTAGCTATGGCTCTTGTATTATTTCCAACCTCTTTTCTAAAAAGGTCCCTGAGTCTTGGACGAATGAGATGTGATGGATGCTCCATTTGTGATTGAGAACAAAAGATTAAAAAAACAAAAAAGAAGGAGGAGGAGGAGGAGGCAGTCACAAAGTTGAGTGGGAGGCAGTCACAAAGTTGAGTGGAACCTGTGAAGAGCTGGAGGAAGTCAACAAATATGAAAAATATTGTACAAAATTCTCAAAGAATGAATAAAAAATGAAAAAAAACATGTAAAAATTAGATATACATATATATATATATATATATTTATTATATACCTATCAAAGAGCATATTCTCATGATCATGAAACAATAAAACAGAAGTGGGAAACCCAAGAATAATGTAAAAAATTAACATTGAAGTATTTGTGTTCCCTCACTGGTTTTCAGCCTGGAACCTAACTTTCCTTGTACAGTAGAAGGACATTATGGAAGGAAATAAGACATGAGCAAAATCATGTGTTGTACATACTGCCAATCTAGTAAGCTCAGTAAATATAAAGAACTTTTTGTTGTTGTCATTGTAGCAATCTCCCTGCCTTCAAGCTCTCCACATCTACTGTGGATCCCACAGATCTTTCTTTGTTTCTTTGTTGTTTCTTTGCTTGTTTCTCTTTTCTTTCTCTCTTTCTTTCTCTCTCTTCCTTCCTTCCTTCCTTCCTTCCTTCCTTCCTTCCTTCCTTCCTTCCTTCCTTCCTTCCTTCCTTCCTTCCTTTCTTTCCCTTTCTTTCTTTCTACAGTCACAAACATGATACTTGGTTCCTAGGAA
>NC_034594.1:59370420-59377920 GCF_900095145.1 Mus pahari
TTCTTTCTTTCTTTCTTTCTCTTTCTTTCTCTTTCTTTCTTTCTTTCTTTCTTTCTTTCTTTCTTTCTTTCTTTCTTTCTTTCTTTCTTTTTTATAAAAGTGGATAGCCAGTATAGATTTATTTAAAAACTTATAATGTATTTATTATACATTTACTCATTCATTTTTTAAAATATATTTATCTTTAATCCTTTTTGTTTCCTGTCTAGTCGTTATTTCCCTCCTGGTCCACCCTCTGACCATTCCTCATTCCATTCCTCCTCCCGCTGTCTCCCACTCCCCACCCCGTAAGGCTTCCCCACTCCCTAGGGCCTCAAGTCTTTTGAGGGTTAGGTGCATCTTCTCTTACTGAGGTCAGTCCTCTGCTGTATATTTGTCAGAAACCTCTAACCAGCTAGTGTATGCTGCCTGGTTGGTAGTTCCGTGTCTGAGAAATCTCAGGGGTCCGGGTTAGTCTTTCTATGGGGTCTCCCTCCTCCTCAGCTTCTTCTAGCCTTTTCCTAATCCAACCACAGGGGTTCCCAACTTCAGTCCATTGGTCGAGTAGAAGTATCTGCATCTGTCTCAGTCAGCTGCTTGCTGGGCCTCTTGGCAAGTAGCCATGCTAGACTCCTGGCTGTAAGCACACAATTGCATCAGTAATAGTGTCAGGCCTTGTCCTCCCCTTGAGATGAATTCCAAGTTGGGCCAATCACTATACTTCCTTTCCCTCAGTCTTTTCTCCATTTTGGTCCTGCAGTTCTTTTAGACAGGAACAATTCTGGGTCAGAGTTTTTGACTGTGGGACAGCAATCTCATCCTTGCACTTGATGCCCTGTCTTTATACTGGAGGCGGACTCTACAAGTTCCCTCTTGTTGGGCATCTCATCTAAGATCCCCGCTTTGAGTCCTGAGAGTCTCTCATCTCCCAGACCTCTGGTACATTCCCCACTTTCCACCTCCAGACGTTGTACATTTCCATTCATTCTTCTGGCCCTCGGGGGTTTATTCCTGCCCACGCCACTACCACAATACCTGATTATCTTCCCCTTTTCCACTCCCTGTCTTTTCTCCCACCCAGGTCTCCCCCTCCCTCTGCCCCCAGTGATTGCTTTCTTCTTCCTCCCATTTAGGATTGATGCAGCTTCATGAGGGCCATTCAGCTTGTTAACCTTTTTGTGTTCTGTGGATTGTATCCTGGGTATTCTGTACTTTTTTGTCTAATATCCACTTATTAGTGAGTATATATATTATTGTAAATATCAGACACCATTTTAGAACCAACCCTTCATTTCTAAAAAAATAAATAAATAATTTTGAAGCAGAATCTCACAATTTAACCCAGGATGTAAATTGGTAATCCTCCCTCTTCAGTCTTCTAGGAGCTAAAACAAATAACTGTGAACCACCCTGTCCAGATATAAAACTGTTTCTTGACATACCATAAAACACAATATAAGTAATATTGCAAGATCTTTAAATTTATGTAACATAAAATAAAACTTTAACATAATCCACTTTCATTTTGAAACATCAGCCTTCTTTAATATCCTGTCAATAAAAAGGTCTTAAGCTACATGCAAGATGTGTGAGTTTGCATACGTTTTATTTATTATTTGATAAATATATACATGGTATTTTTATCATATCTTTTTTCTCCCAGTGTGTTATTTTTCTCTTAAAAAAATATCTGCCACTCAATACACATGGAGTCTAATTTCAATTGACCAACACACAAGTTTTTGTGTACCATAATTACTTCAAGGTATCTCCCCCCTCATATATAAGTATTAGATGCTACTTTTTAGTGTGGACTCTGAGGAACCAAAGAAAGAGAATACATTGCATTGGCCTCTGCTTTAAGAACATACATAATTTTGGGAAAAGATATCACAAACATTAGAAACAGAATTCAAAATCCTCAGGAGGATGTTGGTGTGGGTGAATCAAATGTAGATCAGAAAGCAACCTCTCACTAGAGTCCAGGATGATGGCTTTAGGTTGGCAATATAGCATCAATAAAAAAATTGAAGTTTTCATTTTCATCTCTAAGCTGAGAACATAGATTTGATGGATGTTTGTAAAGTCAGAGAAACACAAAAGTGCTTTTGTTTCTAAGTTAAAATGTCTTAAGTTTTTTTTTCCTTTGTTAAAAATGCTTCCTGTATAAACATGGCAACCTGAGTTTGGGTCCATGTAGAGCTGCACACAGTAGCACACACATCTGTAACCTCAGCACTTGCATATGGTGAGGTCAGAGGGAGAGACAAAAGTTCAAGGTCCAGCTATCCTGGTGCACACATAGGTGAACAACAGAACCAAAATCCTCATGATTTGTCTGAAGCAAAGTAAAGTCAGGGACTGGCACCAGAGATCATCCTCCAGCCTCCACAGGCATGCTGTAGCATTGAAACACACACACACACACACACACACACACACATCCATAGATACATATACACAAAGGGACAGCAACAACAGAAGTGTCTTCAGGCTCAAACAAAGGCATTTAGAGAAACAATGCATGATAATAGTAAACAGCGATGACTCTATCCTTGGCACCCCCATAATGTCATGAGCATCAGTTTCTTCAACTGTAAAATGGGAATAAGATCAGCATGACAAATTTAGTCACATCATGCTCATTAGTATTTCTAGTACCCTGCAAGTGAAGACAGTTAACCACGTGTGTGTGTGTGTTTGTTTGTTTGTGTAGATGTGTGTGCAGGTTCATGTGTGCTGTGTATAGAGGTCTCCTGTCAACCTCAGGTGCCACTCCTCAGGCTCCATCCTCTTTATTGTTTGAAACAGGGTCTTTCATTAGCCTGAATGTCACCTCTTGGACTGGTTGACTGGTCAGTGACCAGCAGGGAACTGCCCGTCTGTCTCCTCAGAACTGGGATTACATATGTGTTCTAGGGATCAGACTCAAGTCCTCACATGTATAGAGCAAGCCACACGTACTTTACCAGCTAAGCTATCTCCCCATTTGTCAGTAGCATTAATCTTGCATCCGTTGAGTCTCTAAAGACAGGTCAGCTACCTCTTTGCATATCTCAGGTTCTGCAAAGTATCTAAAATCTTCCTTTTTGAGGGCCAGCAGAAAAGTGCCTTTGTTTAATCATGCCTCTGACTCATCTTTTTTTTTTTTTTGGTTTTTCAACACAGGGTTTCTCTGTATAGTCCTGGCTGTCCTGGAACTCACTTTCTAGACCAAGCTGGCCTCGAACTCAGAAATCCGCCTGCCTCTGCCTCCCGAGTGCTGACTTGTCCTTTTAAAAACATCTGCTATGGGCTGAAGTCTTCAATATGTGACCAAACTTCACGAGAATTTTTGTAGGGTGTGAGAAGACAGCACTTGGAGTCAGGAAGGAGAGAGTTCCAAAATGCTGAACATGGCTACCAGGGTCATGCGAAGGGGGACAGAATAGTTAGTAGCAAAAAAAATAAACTACTGTAGTCCCTAATAAGAGTGATTTAAAAAACAGTGAATAAAGCCTGTGGTGGTGACCCATTGTGAGTAAGGAGGGACTAGGAAGACAAAGGGAGGGAGGCTTGGGGCAGAAGAAACAATTATAACCACCATGTGCCCGGAGCACTGAGAGAACTCCATCTGTTCCCATCCACAGTGAATGACAAAAGCCTTTATATACCTGATCTTTCAATATTTTTATTTTTCATGTATAGTAAACATCCAAAGGGAGACACAAACAATGTTTTATATAGAAAATTATTTTGTTGTAGCGAAGGCTGACGATAAGGTTTTTCTTACACCCTAGTGATTTAGACTTGGCAAAGTGCCATCACTACCTGGAAGAGTAATTTAGAGGCTGGGAATTATTGCTCTGCCTTTTAAGACCATGTGTGTATAATAAGACCTAGCAGATGATGTATTCTTTGCAGAAGCCATTACTGAGATTGTAATTTAAAGTAACAGGTGGAGCACTTTAGAGCAGATTGGAGCCGCTGGCTAGCTCTCTTTCAAATCTCACGTCACCGCCATTACTCATTTTTACTCAGGTACTAATTGGGCAGCATTTAAGAACAATTAGATAAAAGGAATGGATCAAATATTGTGTTTCTCAGTTTCAAGACTCTGTTATAAAATATGTTAGTAAGAATGAAATGTCAGTGTGTTTGTACACCTAGTTGGCAACCACTTAGTGACTTTCTTCTAAACCAAGTTCACGTCATCTGTCTTATATTAATTTATGTAATGCTGTCAAAGACTGAAGAAGGCAGCCAACATATTATTTCTCTGGTTTGACAAATACACACATATAACAGAACACACACGCACTCACGCAATACATGTCAGGACAGAACATACCATATATATATTCATACACAAAAGCATGCTTGCATACAAGCACCATAACCATGCACACCATAGAGTCACTACAAATGCAACACACAATGCCTACATAAACCACACACACACACACACACACACACACACACACACACAGACAGAAACACACCTCAGACATATACAGCATGCACTCATCACAGACACACCATACACATACAGTCACATACATACACACGAACATACACTACAGACACCCATACCATATACACACACATCATATTAGACAAACCCATACACTGCAGATTCACATACATCACACCTACACATACCATATACTCATACCACATACAAACATACCGCATACACATGCTATACACACAAATGCACATGCATACACACGAATACACACAAACATACATACCATATTAGACAACCCATACCCTGCAAAATTCACAAAAATCACACACACACACACATACGCACACACACGCACACACACACACACACACACACACCCATGTTTGTAATTCCTACTGATAAGCTAGACTTAGAGCAGGCCAATGTAATTCTCAGTTTTATAAGTTGTATAATTAATACACACAGTGTCATGAGCCAGTTTTGATGCTGAGGAGACATGAGACCAGATTTAGAGCAGAGCTGGTCTCTCTGTCTAAAGATGGGCACCTAAGAGGAGTGAGAACAGCATCGTAGCTTCCAGTGTACCTCATTGGATTTGGGGTGTGTCTCCAAGAAGACTGGAAAACTATTTCATAAGAAGAATAGAATCTTTTCGCTTGCACAGATATCAGGCTGGCAGTGAGAGGCTCTTTTGATCCTTCTTTCTTCCTCTCTATCCCCAAACAGTTAAAGACAAATGGCATTCCCCATCAGTTTGGGTTTTTCTAAGTAGCACAAGAGAACCCAGTGCTTTGCTTTGATCAATCTCCTGTCATTGTTTATTTTAGTTTGTTTCCTTTTCAAATTAAGTTGAAAGACAATAAAATTGGGGTGTGGAGAGAGAGCTCAGCTGTTAAAAGCACTTGTAGCACTTGCAGAAGACCTGAGTGCAGCTCCCCTAACCTGTGTCTGGCAGCTCACGGAGACCTGTGATTCCAGTCCCAAGGGATTCAGTGTCCTTGTTCTGACATCCATACAGATGATATTCTTGTACACATATGCATGAATAAAATTTTTTTAAAGGTATAAAAACTTAACTGAGAGAAGAGAGGGAGAGACAGGAAGAGAGCCTAGTTATTAACTTATGTTTTAATCTTGGTCTTGGAAGACAGTCACAGAATGACGGTTACACTGTATTTCCTACACTCATTCATAACTAACCAGTGTGAATTATTGCAAGAGACTTTCAAAATCAATTAGCACACCATGCTCAGAGGTAAAGGAAGGGATATAATTCAGCTGCATATTGTGTCTGAATTTCCACTTCAAAATATAGACAGATTCTGGATGAAACTCAGCATGCAAAGCTTCTGACTTCACAGATTAAAATCCTACCAGTGATTTGGAGTCTAAATGTTGATTCACTGTTGTATAAATACAAGCACGATCATGAAAGCTGTTAGTTATTCATCCAAACACTGACAAGAACCTTTCAAGCAATGAAATAAATAGAGTAGCATATTGACAGCTAATAAAAATGTTTATGTTAAATATGAGACTTATGCTCATATTAATGTTTCTTAGACTTCAATTTGTTCCCAAACTGGTGTTGGGGCGGGGGTTGATTCTTCTAGAAGCTCAGATTCTATTTCAGTGAACTTGGCCCTCAGATTCTGTTATGTCTTGTAAGTTCTCAGGTAGAGCCTATGGTGGAAATATGAAATCTGGATTGTGAAAATGCCTTGCCAATATGAAATCATAAAAGTCCACAATATGATCTTTTAAACACAAAGTTGTTAAAAACTCCATCTATTAATTTTAGAAGACCTAAGTTAAGTTAATATTCTTGTTTGATAATATATAACTTAAAACTTGACTAGTATGTTTGTTGGGAGTAAATATGAAAGAAATTTTTAAAAAAAGATTTAGTTTTGTACTTTAAGAGGTCGGCTTTTTGTTTTTTTTTTTTAATTTTGAGAAAGGGTCTTAGGTTGGCATCTAAACTGCTGCATAGCTGACAATGACTTCCAATACTCCTGTTTCAGCCTCCCATGTGCTAGAATTGTAGTAGGGCTGTGACACTAGCCAGGTTTAGAAACTCAGTCTTAATGGTGGCATTAACTTCTTTGTAGACAGAAGAATAGCTTCCAGTAATGTTCACACCATATCAATCACATCCTTCAGAATGTGCATGAAAATATATTTTATATCATGAAGCAACAGGAAATTGAGAACAAAGATGGGTTGAAACTTTCAAAATTTCTGACTGCAAAATGAGAGGATTATTCTGACTTTTCAGGGCGATCTCTTTGTAGTAGCAGGTGATTTCAATAGAGAAGACAGCAATGAGTTAGAGTGATAAACTCTGAAAGTACTCACCTGGCCATTGCTGGCTCTGAAGCGGGTGGAAAGATTGGGGAACCAAAACAGAAGGAGGCTCCAATAGCTGGAAGAAAGATTCCTTCCTGAGTGGAGAGATATACCAGTGCCTTGATCTGAGCCAGAGATGTCTCATTTCAGACTTTGAAACTCTCAAACTGTAAGAAACTAGTTTGTGGTGCTTTAAGCCTCCAACTTTGTGGTTATTTGTTACAGTAGCATTAGACAACAACGATTGTCATGTGCTGAATACCTTTTAACTCACTGCCATGAGCCGCACCCTCAAAATGTGCACTGATAACCTCTTACCATTTTCAAGTCTGTGTTCTTAGGGAAACATGGGTGTGCCCACTTAGCATGGTATACCACTTAGTGTTCCCACCTGAGAATGAGTAAGTGTAGCCTTTTAATATAGATCCCAATATATACTCCAACGGATGTTGCCTCATGATTAATCACAACATTTATTTCATTGTGGCCAGAATAAGAATGATCAATGATTCATTACTTTAGCCACAATGATGCTAGTATATGTATATGAGAACACCATGCTCTCTTGCTTTCATTATATATGTATTTTTATGTCAATCTATATAAAGAAGATGAAGAAGTAACACACGTCTGAAATAGGAATGTAATCATTTCTTTCTTCTACAGAAAGATGCACTCACATCTATGCAGTGATAGAACTACCTATGGAAATATTTGAGATG
>NC_034594.1:59380783-59395939 GCF_900095145.1 Mus pahari
CACATCACAGTATGGCCCAGTCCGTTCTGTATCCCAGCAGAGCAGGCATCTCTGCTGATTCACATCACAGTATGGTCCTAGTCGGTCCTGTATCCGAGCAGAGCAGGCATCTCACCTGTTAAGTGGGAGCTTGGGTAGGCAGATGCTCACAGGGATGTCCAGCTCCCTCTCTCCACCTTCAGCATCTGCGAATTAAAATTTATGGAACATATTTTAGTTCACTGAAATATACATTTTTTAGTCAGGAATATTTAATATATTTATTGACTTATAGTGATCATTAAATTCCCTTCTTTTCCTCAAGACCAACATGGAGATTGCAAGAGCCACACCTTTCTCCAGTATCAATGGTATGATCTGATTAAGTCCCATTATCAACTATTTCAGTGATCTTCTCGGCTTCTGGTTCACAACCTTGTACAACTCTTCAAGGTTGCCTTCCTAGGGCCCTAGATACATCTATATCTGGTGTTAAACTACATGAGCAGAACAAATGGAGAGAGGAATACCTGTTGTACCCTCTGCCCTTTGGTATAATCTCCTATCATTCCCCAAATACAGATGAGCAGTTTAACTTGTTGCTAGTGGTGGTGGTAAACTGTGTGTGTGTTAGACATCTACTTTCTGTTTGAGTAGTGGGTTGTGGTCTTATTGCTATATAGCTTTCATTTTCGTACCCAGTGCACTGCTGCTCGTAGAGTTGGGGTTAGCATTGTAGATAAGGTGACAGATTGTCCATCTTTATAATTCCCAGTGGCTGGCAGAGCACATCACCCTGTCAGATGCTTCAAAAGTACTCCTTAGCATCTCTCAAGCAAAAAAAAAAAAAAGTAATGGAGCCCTCTACTAATAGATAAACAGAGTCTGCCAGTTGACAAAGACTTTTATTTAATTTGTTTTATGTAAGGAAAATTAAGTGAAAAAAAATCAAGTTTATATATACATCCCAAAGCAATGTGTTTTAATCTTGAATTAAAAATTTTTCATTTCCTGCTTATATTTTTGGGGAGTGTGAACGCAGTTTTTGGAAAGTGACTGTAATTAGAAAGAGCTAACAGTGTGAGTAGGTATAGAGATTTAGGATGGTGTTGTCTCTTATTCATCTCCCATTGGGTATGAAATGGATCCTAATATGTCAAATAATTGAATATATATGCTCTGTCACCTATACTAGCTTTCAAAACACTCCAAGATGTTAAAAATTGCCTTTACAGACACTCTTAATTTCATCAAGTAGCAACTACATAATCAATTTGATATATTGTCAGTCACTAAGTATTCTAGCACTTTCAGTAGCTTAAGGTTTTAATTAATGATTTAACTTATTTATTTATTTATTTATTTTTGGTTTTTCAAGACAGGGTTTCTGTGTATAGCCCTGGCTGTCCTGGAACTCACTTTGTAGACCAGGCTGGCCTCGAACTCAGAAATCTGCCTGCCTCTGCCTCCTGAGTGCTGGGATTAAAGGCGTGCACCACCACGCCCGGCTTAATTTAATTTTTAAAAGTTATTAAAAGATATCTATCAGCTTTCTAACTTGTAGAATTCTTAAATTTCATTTCATTGAGATGCTTTTCCAAAAAAGTCATGTTTGGTTATATGTTTATAGTTTGTTTTATGCTAAGAAGGGAGCATAATCGTCTATAAGCCTCGACACAGTCCCTGTACACATGGAGCTAAGGATAGCATGTTTGAATCTCTGGCTCCATTGAAAGATACTATGTAGGCATGCTTAATTTGGCTCTCTGATTTTCTTTCTGGAGTAAGACAGCTAGGAAGAAACGGGGTTCTCCTGTGCTGCAGCACCTCTTTGGAATTTGAAGTTGCCATTTAGAAAATGAAACATGAACATGTAGCTTCCGTGTTATGGACTTTCTGTGCATATCGATGTCACCAGCCCTATTCTGGTAATTCAAAGAGTGATTGCTTTATCCACAAATTAGACAAGTGGATAAGATTTATTTCCCCAGAGAAAAGATCAGTGCTCACTTACAGAGATGCATGGTAGGGGCTGCTCACATAGCCACTGTCTGCTTTCCACAAGTAGATCATTCTGATTAAAGCTAAATTGTGGCTTCTCCAGAAACAAACACCATATACAGTTACCCATTTTTCTATGTGTGGAGGTCTCTTAGTTGGACTGTGGTAGTTTCTGACCCACAAAATCCTATACTGAAAATCTCAGGACCTTGGGAACACATGGTAATGTCTTCCTATAATTACGTAGCAGCATATATAATAAATGTTAACTTTATTATTGTGCATTTTAATTCACATACATATTTTCTCATTGTTCCATCAGTCTTTACAAAGTGGTCTTTGAAAATTGCACAGAATATGAAAAACACTGTATAAAGAGAATGAATTTCCAGATGTGGTGAGAGCAAATCAGTGGAGAAAAAGCAGTTCCTGGGAATAAGCTTCAAAATGTAGATGGCTCCTTGAAAAGGAATGAGCATTCATTGAAAGGGGGGATGTTTCCCATAGGCGCACATGTTTGGAGACTTCAGATCCAGCTGGAAGAGCTGCTTTGGTAAATCTAGAAGTGTGGTCTTACTGAAAAAACTATGTCACTGGGGGCAGAAAATTGAAGTTGTAAAGCCTTGTGCCATAGTCAGTGTACTCTCTGCTTTGGACTTGAGGTGTATGATGTGGGCTCACCATAGCATGCTCTAACCACCACCTCTGTTGCTTCCCCATGGTGAGCTCTGAATCCTCTGGAAGCAAAGGAACAGGTCAACCCTTCCCTCCATATGTTGCTTTGGTCACAGTGTTTAAACAAGCAACAGAAATGAAACTATTACAAAGGCTGAGTGAATGAGATGGCAAGTAGCTTTTGCTATGTTTGGGAGATGGAAGTTCTTGCCACCTTTACTGGTTATCCTTGGTCCCAGATATCTAGGTCTTGCTTTCTGTCTTTTAACTTCTATTATATTTTTATTTTGAGGAGCACCAAGGGAAAGTTACAAATTCAAGAATTCTTCTAACTATAAATTTCATTTACCACAATTCTACCACTGTAAGCATTGCAGAGTCTATAATGATAAAATCAATGAACCATTGTCTGTTTTTTAAAAAAGAAATTAATGTTAAGTAGAGTTATTAATGTTTTAGTTAGCTCTGGATAATCAGTGATAGTGTCAATTATTCTATACTTAAATATTTTCCTTTTTTGTTTCTCATTTTTATTGAAAATATTTTAGACAACATATTCTAGCCATACTTCTTCTTTCTCCAACTTCTCATTTAAAAAGTTCAAGTTTGGTGTTATTATTAACTCAGAAGCTAAGAAGAGTCAATGCTTTACAAACTTTTGTGTGTATATTTCATAGATGTTTCAAAGTAAATTTGTATGAAAGCAGTTAACAATAAAGTTAGGGAGAAACTGTTTACAGATTTAAGTCGTAAGAGGCTTAAAATTTAGATTTACAAAATAAATTAATTCATCTTTTCAGTTTTTTCCCTTTTGTTGTGTGTTCTCTTCTTCCAGCTTCCCCCTCCCAACAACTTCCTCCATTTTTCTTGTGTATCTTGATAAATGTAATCTATGTTCTGATGACATATACAGACCCAGACTTGAAGACTCCAGCTTCCAATTTTAGTATCTAAATAAATGTTCCAGTAACGGGTCATGCTGTGTATGGGTCAAAGGAGATGCATTTCTGTCATCCATTTTCTTGATCCTATTAGGTCATAGTTTTTCTATGCCAGGTCTAAAGAAATGTGATTCCCATAAGCCATGATAAAATTCCTGAATTGGCAAATATAAATGACCTGAATCAAAGTGTAATCAGAATACCAGACGGGATGGATTGTCAGTAATTTTAAATTCAGTCAGATCAGATTCTCATTTAGAAACTCCTCTAATCAATTCAATTAATGCCTCTGTGTGTGTGTGTGTGTGTGTGTGTGTGTAGTTTAAGTATATTTAAATATTCTTAGCTTGCTTCATCAGCCCCATCTTAATTGATATATTCTTAGGAGATTATAATCATCTGGTTGCTATTGATTATGATCTGTAGCAAGAGATCCCAACTCAAACAAACCATTAGCAGTGAGCATTTAACAAGCATGATGAGGTGGGCCATGGGAGAAATGTGCAGGTGTAGAGAGGTAAAGGAGAGGAGGTTGCTCTAGTTGAGTCTGTCGCCTGACTTCTGCTCACAGTAATGTTAGTCAAATTTCCACTTTGTGACCAAATACTAAAGAAAACCCACTTAAAGTTACAAAACATCTTTTAGTACACAGTTTTAGAAGTCAGCTAGCTCCACTGCTTGGATCCTATATAATGCAGAGAATCATAGCAGTAGAAACATGTGCCAAAGAAAGCTGGTTGCCTCATGGAGCAAGGAAGCAGAGTCAGGGAAAGGGGAGCAAGAAAAGCGATGATAGGGTAAGATGCCCCCTCCAAATGGTGTCCTCAGTGACACACTTCCCTCAAGTATGCCCCACCTCTATAAATGCATCAAAGAAATGACACACTGTAAGGTTAGACCACTGAATCTAATCACACCTTAACAGTACCTGTACCTTGGAACCTTTAACACATGAGCTTTTGGAAACACTCTGGTTTTCTTTGTTTCTTTGTTTCTTTGATTTTTAATGTGCAGGTGTATATGTGTTACCTATGTATATCTATGTGCGCTTATGTGGACACAGATACTTGTGTGTGCTTAAATGGAAATTGATGGTAGGTACCTGTCTCTTCACTCTTCATCTTATTTTATGGGAGAGGCTCGCTCACTGAACTTCCAGCTTGTTGATTAGCTAGACTGGCTGACAAACAAAATTAGGCTCACCACCCTCACTGAAATTTGGGATTATTTTTTTTCAGTAGACTATTCAGGGGCACACAAACTGTAGAAGTAATTCTGTCAAACTGAATAGGTTATCCATCCATCAATCATGTTTTTTACATATTTTCAATGTTGACATATTTCTGATGAACATTTTAACTATGAATCATTTGGTCTATTATTAAGGGATTTTTTTTTTTTAAATCACATTTACCTTTGTCTACAGCAGTGAAGCGGCCCCTGTGAGTGTGCAGCTACCCTGCCACGAAGGCAGAGCTGATTTTCTACTTTTCTTGTCAACCTGTGTTAATCTATGCCATTTGAGCAAATTGTGTTCTGTGGAGGAGATCTCTTCAATCAAATCACTTGCGGGCTTTGCTTACACAGAATCTCATTCCTTCCCAGAAAGCCTTCATCGAGGGCTCTTTCAGGATACTCAGGAAGCACTCAGATAAAAAAGAGCAGGAGGCGATAGCTGGTTAATTACAATAGTTTGTCTTGGTGTGAACTGTGAGCAGGACACACTTCCTAAAAGCTGAGGATGCTGTTTATGGGAAGCAACAACTGACTCTACCCTAGGGTCTCTGAAACTGAGAAACATGGGGTCCTCAGACCCTGAATGCGATGATAACTGGTACTCAACAAAGAGAATGCCGTCCATTGTCTCTTGGAGTACTTGGTCTGTTCCACAGTCAGTTGCACTATTTGGAAAGGATTAGAAGGCATAGCCTTCTTGGAGAAGGTGTGTCAGTGAGATAGACTTTGAGGTGTGTGAAGAATCCCCCTAATCCCCAGGCGCATGCTCTCTCTCTTTCTCACTCCCCATCCCTCTCTCTTTATCTGTCTCTGTCTCTATCTGTCTCTCTGTCTCTGTCTCTGTCTCTCTCTCTCTCCTTTCCTGCCTCCTACTTACAGATCAAGATGAAAACTCTCAGCTATTCCTGACCCTCTACCTTTGTTCTGCCCTCATGGACTCCAACCCTCTGAAACCATAAAGCAAAGTTAAACGTACTCATTTATAAGTTGCGTTTGTTATGGTGTTTTATTATCTAGTTGGATCTAGGGCAAGAAGACAGAATGCATTGCTTTCTAAAATGTGTTATAAACAGAAGTACATTGCCTCAATCCTCTTTCATTAAAGATTTGAACTCTTTTATACTGCAAATATGAAATGTGCCACATAGATAGGCTCGTGTGTTTGACGTCCTGTTCTTGGCCCCATCATCTGTCCCACACTACTTCCTTGCCACACCTTCTGCTCATTTTGGTCCTAGAGGCACTCTTCATCAACATCTCATTTATCTTCCAAACTCAGCTTTCGAGTGATGTCACAATTTATCATCATCTGCCTTTGGGAATATGCAGAAAGACCATGAGGGAAGTTGAAAAGAAGGAAGAAAACAGCCTTTAGATGAGGTTTCTTAAAGGCCAGGGAAGGTAGAATAAATGATAGGAGAGTCCTGGTGGTAAGGTTATAGGAAAATAAGAATATTTAATATGGGCCTCATTTCTGGTATGCATGTTAAGGTCCCTCTGTGATTCCATGTCCTCTGTTTCCTGCCTCAGGGTGTCCAGAGACCCCTGCACACCAGGATAGAAGGATGAAGCTGAGTCCAAAACAGGTGGGGTCTGCAGGATCCCTGTCAGGCTTGGGGGAAGAGTAAATGTGTGTGGGAGGGAGACCTCTGAGGGTCAGCTCTCCTGGATGATCTTAGCTTGTGTGCATAGCATTATTCAGGGTGGGCTTGTATGCACAGACTTTATTCAAGGTGGGCAAGGGCTATGTATGAATCTTGAAGGGAGGGAAGAAGTTTTCAGGGTGACTGAAATCACTGACTAGAGTTTAAAGTACTGTGAATGCAGTATGGAGAGGCATTCAAGGAACCCCAGGTATTTGCTGGGCAGGTTCATATCAAGAAAAATGAAGTTGAACTTGTAGGTTTTCCAAGGGCTATGAGACCTTCCTTAGGTACAGGAGAGGGACTGGGGTGGGGGTGGGGGTGGATCAGGTTCCCAAGACAACATCAGTGAAGCCTGTTGATAAAGGGACTCCCCTATTTTGTGCTGAGCTCAGAGGAGCTATCCAGACACGGGGTGACTTCAACCTTAATTAGCAGGGTTTCCCCACACTCATTATTGTTATGAAAGATTCTATACTCACTGTTGTTTGGTCCTTTGAATTCGGAATAAGGTAAATATTTATTAATGTGGAGTCTCTGATTCTGTGTCAGATTAAACCGTATGCTGCTTTTTCTAAGTGATTCTGAAAGGAGCAGTGTGGGAGACTACATTCAGGTGTCTCTCTGTTTACAAAGAAAAGAGATGGCCAATGGGAATGCAGAGGGAGCTGGAGATGTTGGACTCTATCATGTTTGTTACATGTGCTGGTCTCTGTTGATTAGTCACTGAAATTCTATGTTTATTTTTGTTTTGAGTCATTTTAGTTTATTTTGAGGTTATATTTATATGTTTATGAAGAAAATTTGGCATAATACAAGCCTTTTTAAAATTATTGACAGCATCATCTTTCTCTTCCTCCTCCTCCTCCTCCTTCTCCTCTCTCTCTCTCTCTCTCTCTCTCTCTCTCTCTCTCTGTATGTATGTATGTATGTATGTGTAGTGGTTATAGTCATATGTGTACACTGTTTGGTGCAGTATCAAGTATTGCTCTCTACCTCACTTGATGAGTAAGGATCTCTAGTAGGACCTGGACATTGCCATTTTCAGCTTAACTGGCTAGCCAGCAACCCCAGGGATTATCCTCCCCTGAATGAAGGTTATAGATGAATGCATTGTCATGTTTGGATTTCATGTGCCTGCTGCTGGGTATCTGAACTCAGTTCCTCATGCTTTCCTGGACAGTGTGTTACCCACTCAGCCATCTCTTCCACCTCTCCTGTTATAACAGTGTCTTACTAGGTGTATCTGAGACTGCCCTTGACAGAATGTGGACAGTAGTCCAGCTTAGCACTTTCAAACTTCATCCCCCTGCCTCAGCCTCACTAAGTGCTGGAGATTTATCAGGCTTGTAAATTAATTGATAATTCTTAGTGCTTTCTGGGCCTATGTATATTCTAAAATGATGCTCTGTGTCACGGAGTATATAACTCAAAAAAAAAAAAAAAAAAAAAAAAAAGTGTGTCTGATATTCCATGAGTGTATTACAAAGGACAAACATCTAAACTCCTCTAATCATGACCTGTAGATTCTCTCTGCTTTTCAACGTTCTGACACTTTTGCTCTTTGTTGAGCTCCTAGAGCATTCCTATATTCTCTACCATCCACTTATTTCTTATGCACAAATTAGGCTCATTCTTATTCAGCAGACGTATTAAAAGTCACCTACAATGGAAAACACAAATTATCCATTAATCTACATTGCAAATAATGTCCTGGTGGCCTAAACTTTTTTTTAGTTGTTGTTGTTGTTTTTTTTTTTTCTAGCACACAACACTCAACTGAACATCTCTCTATATAATCTTGGTCGTTTCTCCCAAATATAACACTTCCCCAAAACATCATTCCTTTAAACAACTTACCAAAGATTTATGCCTTCTTGACAAATGTTGTGCTTTAATTTCCCTATATTTTAGAACAGGGCTGTGCAAAGATTTTATTTTGCTCTTTTGTGTGTTTGGAAGCAAGCAGGGGACAGGGGGTAGCCTGAACACCAGGTGAAAATTCCATATATTTCATCTTTAAGATAAAGAAAATGAGAATGCTGGCACATACTTAGGGGATAAAGTGAAGTCTTGGATAAGGATATTAATAGAGAACAGGAAATGTTTGAATTCTCCTATTTCCAGCATCCTTTGTTGTGCTCCAAACCCCAGGTGTGAGTCTTGCTCTGCTCCCCATTGTGAAACTGATTAGGAGTTATGCCAAGTGAGGTTGGAGGCAGCAGGAGTTGCTTTTAGGATTTTCCTGTTTAAAATGGTGTTTAGCACTAACATAGATATTTAAATATAAAAACAGAGAGAACTTCAGAAAAATCAACCCTTGAAGGAGGAAGAATCTATCTAGATAGTATCTTAGTTTTGATTTCTCTAGGTGTTCTAATCTTTCATACTATGGAGATAATTTTTGTTCAGCACAAACTAAATATTAATCTACTTGGCTTGGCTTTTATCTCAATAGCCCTCTTTTTGCCTGAAATAACCTTCCACTAATTTTTTAATACCTCGGAAAAGACTGCCAAAGACTCCTTCCTGCCTTTCAATCAGATATTTTTTATAGGCCAATCAATTAGCAAAGAATTTATTGACTTTCCATTCATGTGAAAATACCATGCTGGGATCTGTGACTCTGGAATATAAAATAATGCCCTTCGAATTTTCTTAGAGTAATAAATTAAAGAAAAAACACTATGCTGCTACACACACACACACACACACACATACACACACACACACACACACACACACAAACACACATGCACACACAGCTACATTATTTGGAATGTGTTCACTTGTTGAAAGCAGGCAATACATTCTTACTGAGCCCTTGCTGAATGCTAGATACTCTGACACTATGGAGATGTGAGGATTTAGAAAAGCACTCAGTTAATATCCCTAGTGAATCCATCGGAAAGTTGGATAGAGGTGAATTATTAAGGCTAGAGTAGATTTGGTGGAATAATTAGGAAATCTAATGTGTGATGCTGTTTTCAGACTAGAGAGAAGGAAAGAATAAGGGAAAAAAAGAAAGATACAGCTGGAAGAAGAAAAATATTATACAAACCACTGTTTTAACTGAAATGGGTCACTTATTCTAGGAGGGGTTGGCGGTCCAATTAAGGTTGTAACTAACTTATACAAAGAACACAAAAGATCAATGAGAAAATGAAAGGTATGTAAAACAAGGCATTGTAGAAGATTCAAAAACAGGAAGCAAGTTCAGTTAATCTGATAATATCTTGGAGAACACATCTATTTGGTGAGAGATGACAGAAGATGAGGAGGAGGAAAGGAGAGGAGAGAAGGAAGAGAAGGAGGGGAAGAAGAAGAAGAAGAAGAAGAAGAAGAAGAAGAAGAAGAAGAAGAAGAAGAAGAAGAAGAAGAAGAAGAAGAAGAAGAAGAAGNAGAAGAAGAAGAAGAAGAAGAAGAAGAAGAAGAAGAAGAAGAAGAAGAAGAAGAAGAAGAAGAAGAAGAAGAAGAAGAAGAAGAAGAAGAAGAAGAAGGGCATGTTAAAATTTGAAGAGGACAGAGAGCAATGCATTCACTTCTAGTGGTCATACTGTTTCCATGAGCTATGAACGTGATCATAGGGTCTATAAATTTGGATTCTATCCTTATTACCTTTCTCTCTGTTGATTCTTCTTGCCGAACTTGAAAAAAATGGTGCGAGCAGATAACAGTTAGTAGAGTTATTCTGATGGTTTCACAACAAAATTATTGCAGCTTATTATTTATTAGGTCCTCTGTAACTGGTGAGTAACCATTCGTGTATCTTCCATTAGACTCACATTGGCAGAGTGTAGAGTATGGGTGCTTCCTAATGTTGCCTATGGTGTGTGTGTGTGTGTGTGTGTGTGTGTGTGTGTGTGTGTGTGTGTGTGTAATACATGTGGTAAGACAAAGACACTGATTCTGAATATTACTTTAAAAGTTTAGTCTCCTCTATTTTCTTCACTTTTGCTCATTGCTCTTTCATTCTCTCTCTCTGTCTCTCTCTGTCTCTCTCTGTCTCTCTCTCCATCTCTCTCTGTCTCTCTGTCTCTGTCTCTGTCTCTCTCTCTCTCTCACACACACACACACACAGACACACACACACAAACACACCACTTACACACATACAGCTACTCCCTACAGCTACAAATGAAAGTGAAATCTCCTCTGGTCAGGTTGTACTTTGATGTATTCATTAGAATAATTTGAAGCTCCACATTTTAGAACAAGGGTGTAGTCTGGCATACATGGCACAGGCTTGAATTTTCTTGGTCTGGCTAAACTGTTTGCTGTGCTTGAAGAGTCATGCATTCAGCAATTCTTGTATGAAGAAAGCAACTAGAATAAAAGCATTTCTCCATGATGGAGGAGTGCATGATGCTGGCAGATTCTGCTTTCCCACAGAATGCAGGACACCATATATTCTAAATATCAATAGTCTACCCTTTTCTCAGGATGTAGTTAAAGAAAAAAACAAAAATAGACCACACATGATGGCATTGGGCTGAATGGACTATAAATATACCATGTCAGATGTTACACAGACATAGATGTAAAATCTCACATAAATCTTTCATGAGGTATTTTTACAGGACAATTCTGGAAGTCATGGCAAAGGTGACTGATTTGTATCCCTACCCTTAGAAATTTTCTCACTGTTAAAGCTAAAATTGCCTTGAGAGTTGGTTTCTAAGTCATGCGAGTGGTCCTCAACCTTCTTAATGCCAAGACCCTTTAATGCAGTTTCTCATGTTGTGCTGACCCCAGACCATAAAATTATTTTTGTGATGCTGCATAACTGTAATTTTGCTACTGTTATGAATCCTAGGTAAATATCTGTGTTTTCCAATGATTCTAGGTGTCTCCAGTGAAAGGGTCATTTGAATTTCTAAAGGGGTCATGGTTCACAGATTGAGGACCACTGTCCTAGTTGGATTTTAAGCATGTCTCTTTTGTTTGTGGAAAGGAACAGATAATAGACAAGTTATTAAAAATGTCTGCAAGAAACCACATTTGCATTATTGGATGTATTATAAAATGACTATCCTCAAGTGATGTAACTGTTAATTTAAAAGTAACATGGGAATTCATGTCCTGGTGTATGCTTGCATTAGAGTATATGTGTGTGTGTGTGTGTGTGTGTGTACAATATATATTTATATATACACATGAGCATAATATGTGTATGCATAATATATGTGTATTGTGGATACATATATGCGTGTCTATCTGTGTATGCACATGTACACACTATATGTTTCTATGTGAAGCAGATTAGCTTATAGGAATTTTAAATCATGATGTTGATTGATCTTAATTGTTGGATATTATGATAATTGTAGGTTATAAAAACTGTCATATTTCCAAAACTATATTTATTAAGTGATAGTTGAAAAATAATATTTTCTATCAGGCTATTTTTATCCTCTCTATACAAGACAACACTAAGGTTCCACTGTGCTTATCATCTGTATTAAGTCATTTAGCTTACTCTAATCTGTGAAGAACAGTAAACTGGGCACATGTTAAGATATAAGTAGAACTGACCTACATGGAATCTCTCTGCAATCACCTGCACAGCTACATTGGCTGGACAAGTATTTGTAGTGCATTGTTGCTGGATTCCAGGTCTTGAGTGAAACGCTTTATGGAGGCTTTACACTATGCACTCTCGTATGTCCCATGTGAAACCTACTGCCTCATTTTGCTTAAAGAAGTGGCTAAAGGCATTAAAATTCAACTGTTTAAAACTACTAAACTACTAAAAACATTAGTCTATTTTCAAATGCAGTCCAGTACTGATACTTTAATTACAGCCTTGAAGTAATTTATCAAGAAGTTTAAAAGTCTAACTTTCTAATTTCCAAAAGTGTTAATATCTAAATAGAAATTATATGTTTTAAGTTTGAATTCTAGGTCACCATTTTTTGTAACTTCTCCAGAAATGAATAAATGAGACATAGTTATCCTTGCTGGTAATAGGTAAATATAATATTAACTTCCTCTTTTCCAAAAATATTATTTTTGTCACTTTTCTGAATGTACTTGTGAATGATTGTCTATACAACTAGAGGCATTAGACAACCTTGGAGTGATGCTTGAACTCCAAGTAGACCAATAGGCTACTTTCTAAAAGGACCCTTTAGTGACTTTAAAAATACCATTATCTTTGCTTATGGTATACATGTTTATGGTAAGCATTTTTGAAAGAAGAGAAAATTGTACCCAACACAAAGAAAAAGGTAGATATAAATTAATCAATCAAATATTTTCATGATATACAATTGGTAATATTTCACTGAGGACAATAAGCTTGTCCAAATTGGCAGTGCTTGGTAATTACTTTCATAGTCTAGTTCCATACTATAGCTGAAGAACACTCACAGTACAGTGAGCCAATGCGGCTCCTCCCTAAGGACACCAGCTCTTCTTTGTTCTACTGTCCTTCTGCGATACTTGAAATTCTCTGTGTAATGTTAGTTAGCAACAATGCTGATTTTGAAAACATAAACAACAACAAAGAAAAATGAAGCCTACCTTTATTTAGTTGTTGTGAGTGGAAATTACAAATCAGACAATGAAAGGATTATTTTGTGCAACATGTTCTGAAAAGGGAGACTATTTATGTCATCATCTCCCTGGGTACAGTATTCTCACCACTTTAGATTAAAAAAACCGCTTAGACTCTTACATGTGAAATTTGCTGTTTAAAGTAATAAGTCACATATACAGCTTTAATGAACCTTTTCTGATATTATCAGGTGATTTTACTGTTGACCAGACAGAAATACAGTATTACCAGTATTTTGCATTACATTTCTATGCCATTCTAAATGTTTGGGACTTCTTTCTTTTCTTCTTTTTTTTTCCAATTCTGAACTGGCTTCTCTTTGAGAAAGGCAAGGCACCTGCCTGCATTCAAGCTAGCTTTGTGTTTAGAATATTTCTCTGTGGTAATGATTCTGTAGCTCACAACAGCTTATACAAAAGATTTTTTTCATATTTCAGTTAAACAAACAGAAGCCAGAACAACCAGAGCCAGAGAATCTAGGTGACTCTTCAGTAACCATGTAAAGCCAGCCAGAACCCACTTACAGAATAGTTCAGAGTTTGATGATGCTAGAGGATATCAGGATAGTTTCCAAGGAAATTCAGTAAATACTAAAAGGATCAATATCTTCCTGAAAAGCAAGTTAGCCTTGTAGGTACCTGAAAACCACTCTATGAAGAGGTTATGTGAGGTTTCTGTTATTGTAAGGACGTTCTACTTGTAGTTGCTCCAACCCATATTTTCCTGGAAAGTATATGACAGAAACTTTTAAGATATTTGTTTTAACTCATGTGTGTGTGTGTGTGTGTGTGTGTCTGTGTNTCTGTGTGTCTGTGTCTGTGTCTCTGTGTGTGTCTGTGTCTCTCTGTGTGTCTGTCTCTGTGTGTGTCTGTGTCTCTGTGTGTATTATATATAAAACATACATATGTATATAAAACTATGTCTGGTAGCACAGTTAGAACACATATATGTTACCAATTCCTCCATCACTTTTCTGAATCCAGGCATTGAAAACAGTAAACTGAGCTTTGGTTTGTTAATGGCTGTGGGTTACCATGGTAAAACAAAACTGTAAAAGTTGATTTCAAAGTTCTATTACTCACTGAACATGGCTTAGAAATGTAATCTATACACCATTGCATAGCATGATAACAGGCAAATAAAATCAACCTAAAAGACTTTGAAGCGGGGTGTGGTGGCGCACGCCTTTAATCCCAGCATTTGGGAGGCTGAGGCAGGCAGATTTCTGAGTTTAAGGCCAGCCTGGTCTACGAAGTGACTTCCAGGACAGCCAGGGCTATACAGAGAAACCCTGTCTTAAAAAACCAAAAAAAAAAAAAAAAAAAAAAAAAAGACTTTGCAGAAATACTGAAATAACTACAATAATCAGAGAGGGTTTTATATAATGATTTTTCCTAGATTTATCAAGTTATGACTTTAGATAGCATTGTTTTAAAAAAGTTAGCTGTGTTTGACAAACCTCAGAAGCATACTGAAAATTTGAGAGCCTTTGGTAGCCTACTTGCACTATGTGTTATTCACTATTGCCTATGTTTTTAGAAAAATAAGGAACTGGGCAAAATAAACATTGTATAATACATGTAATGTAACATGTAACACAAGTCTCATTTTGCATGTATAAGATGCACATTTTGTATATGTTCAGTGCTTCTAAAGTTTCAACATACAAGTAACCGTCTTAGGTACCTTGTTAAGATGCAGTTTTCATTTAGTAGGCTTGAAAGTCAATATTCCTAACAAGTTCTTAGATATTGTTGGCACATACATCACACATGGTATTAGAAAGAGCTTGACTAGTTTCCTTAGAGGCTCACCAGTTAAGAGTATCTATCTGTCTATCTATCATCTTACTAACAAAAAAATACTAATTTGAGGTCCAAATTCCATATACAAAGCCTGGTGTAGGGTCAGCAAAATGGCTCATCAAGTAATGGTTCTTTTTGCCAAGCTTGATGACCTGATTTCAATCCCTGGGCATTGCATTGTAGAAGGAGAAAATCAATTCCTACAAATCATCCTCTGATAACCACATATCCATACATGTACAATAGCATGTACAGATACACATACACCCCTCCAATACACACCATCATCCTTTGACATACACATATCCATACATGTA
>NC_034594.1:59396318-59425946 GCF_900095145.1 Mus pahari
ATATATATATATATATATATATATATATATTATGGAAATTTTATTAAGTGATTCAAAGACACAGCTGCTGATGGGATGATACATTTACTAATGTGATAGAATAATGGTTCAATTTATGAATCTGTTACACTAGAGAAAAATCAAACATACTACACTTGTGTGTTTCTGAATATTTGACCACAGACATATTTAATAGAAAAAAGTTCCAGCTTAGAGCCTGAAAATGGACTGTTTATTTCTATGTCATTGTTCATATTGTTTTTATTCTTAGCAGTATGACCTTAAACTCTCAAACTTGGGGAAGAAATCTAAATTTTGAAAATACAGATTTCCTGGTGTAGTAAGAGCAGTACTTGCGAGGCTGAGGTAGAGGTATTTCAAGTGCAAGGCCAACTTGAGTTACATTCAGAGCCGGCCTGGGGCACTTAGTGAAACCTTATCTAAAGAGAAACATTAGAAATCACTGGTAACATAGATGATGGGTAGAATATTTTGCCTGAGTTCAATTCTAGGGCTGGAGGAGGAGGGGGGAGGGGAAGGGGGAGGGGAAAGGAGGAATAAGAATATGAAGAGGATAAGGAGGAGAGGAGGAGGGTTTTTTGTTTATGTTTTGTTTTGTTTTGTTCTGTTTTGTTTTGTTTTAATGTATAAGACCTGAAAAGTACTTATAGGCATGTGGAATTGGAGTGATTAAAGAGAAGCATTGGAGATCCTATTAGAGGGAAGAAGAAGAAGAAGAAGAAGAAGAGAATGAGGAGGAGGAGGAGGAGGAGGAGGAGGAGGAGGAGGAACAAAGGAAAATGGATCAGAGATCTATTGGCATGTGGATATGCTTTAAGTTTTCAATAGCAGATGTGAAAAAAGAGTCAAAGGAAAGAAATACATTTATAAATGATTCAAAGAACATCCAACCAAGAGAAGTGTTTAGGGAGGAGAAGGAATTCCAAATGGCAAAATTTCTTCTTACCCTTCAGCCAGTTAAACAAGTCCACTTTCATCAAACCCTTTGAATTCAGAATAATTTGCATGGCAGTTTTTCATCTCGTAAATGGTGGTCAGTTGTTCACAATTTAACATACAAGTTGTCCTAAATTAACAGAAATCCTCAGTATAACAGAAGTACACCAATATGATCTAGCGATTTAGTAAATAATTTAGTGGAAAATGTCCAGACAGTTTGAACTACCCTAAGTAACCCACTGGGAGAGTTAAAAGAGACTGTTTCTTTATGCTTATCAATAGTTTCTTAATTAAGCAGTATAGTTTGCCAAAGGCTCAACTTTCTGCTGGTACTCATAGTCCAGCCAGAATAATAACGTGTAATAGCTTTTTTGAATCTTTTCCAATGCACTGTGGAAATGCCTAGAATTCCAAAGCATTATGTTTTTTTTTATTTTTTCTTCTTAATTTACTATCAATTACCCAAATGCATTTGCTTGCGCAACCACCTTAAATGTCACACAGTGTGACCAGTGTTTCCCTGAGGACACCTTTCAGAGTATCCAGAGGTCAAAGTTAAGTTGTTAACGTATGGAAGTATCTCATTTCCTCTCAGAATGAATAATTTCACCCAAATTTGCCCATTGTGGTTTCCTTTCCCCCAGCCGTGCTTTGTATAGAAGAACTTTCCTAATGCAAATATCATTCCATTTCCATATTCCTCCTTCAATTTCCAACCAACCCCAGAGGGAAATATATATTAATAAATTCTAATTCTTTAACTTGTCTACTGATGAGTTTTGGATTTCAAGCATGTAACCTTGATAAAAGTTAAAGCAAACTATGTATTACTTTCTACCAAAATCTAAAGTGCTCTAAAATGGTGACTTCTTAATTGAGACCATTGTTTTTGATAATCTGAGATATACTTAATTTTAGACAGTAACTATATAAGATTTACAAACTTGATAATTTCATATGTAGATTCAATAGATATTATTTAGAGGAGTTAAGGAAAAGAGCAGGGTGGGCCAAGTGCATGTTTTAGAACTCACACACACACACACACACACACACACACACACATCTTTTTCTCTCTGATTTATAAATCTTCATCATAAAAACTGGATCAGGAAGTAGATGTTTTACTATAACATGGAATGCCAGGCAGGGAGAGGATGGAGGAAGAAAGTTCTGGGAGAGACAGCTGGAATTGAGGAGCATTTCAGGGGTTAAGTAGAAACCTAATACAATGGAAACACACAGGAATCTACAAGGACGACCCTAGCTAAGACTTCTAGTAATGAAATACAGAGCCTGAACAGGTCATCTCCTATAACCAGGCAAGACATGCAGTGGAGGAATTGGGACACAACCTAGCCACAAAACATTCCCCTAAAATTTGTCCCGTGTACAGAATGTGCTGGAGTAAAGGTAGCACAGAAATTGTAAAAGAAACCTGTCTCTCTGTCTCTGTCTCTCTCTCTCACTCTCTCTCTCTCCTTCCCTCCTTCTCTCCCTCCCCCTCCCCTTGACAGGCATTTATTCAAATAATTCTTTTACTTTCTAGTTTAGTCAAACTTTTGCCAAGTGCTAGATTTAAGAATGAGAAGTTAAATGCAGAGCCTTTGAACTATGTGATTTCATCCATGAAAGAAGAGATATTATAGTAGCAAATAAAAATAAACAAACATACTCAAAGACACATGCAGACCACAGACACACAACGTATATATACATACCATGCCTACACAAAAATACACACATGAAGACACAGATACACACAGATGCGTGAAAATAAACATCCTACACAAGCATCTAGTGACAACTGTGAACACTGGTGAAAACCAATAATTAGTAATCATATAAAAGGCTGTAATGTGAATAAAATTGCAAAGCAGAAAGATACAGAAGGCTTCGTCCCTAGACGGAAAAGACACCGTGAGAACTCTCATTTCATCACGTTTTCTTGCTTTAAAGTGAGATTCTGAAAGTTCCTTGTGAAATTGATTTGAAACCCTTTAAGCCTCCATACCTGAAATGTAATAGTAAAGGATTCATTGAGCAAAACATTTGTTTGTTTGATTTACTATCCTTATGCTTTATATTCACGAGTGTCTGGGGTGGCTGCTGGAGACAGGAAAGGGTTAAATGTAGGATGCCTCAAGGCTGTGTGGTAGTCTTTTCTTGTCTCCACTGCTTCTGCAGATTTTCCTTGTCTTACCTTGCTAGAGAAGTTTATGTGCCTCCCATCAATAAGATACTGTTTGATATCTTTAATATTAAATATATTTAACCAGGGCTTTAGTATGCCAGAGACTGTTGAAGAGGAAACCATAACCACGAACAATGCATAGAGTCATCATTTCAATGGAGAGGTTATGCTGAGATCCCACAATAGATTATTCTTTCTTTACTTAAATGCAACAGGAAACTAAGCCTTCCCGAATGCTGTTTTATGTTCTTGCTGCCTGACTGCCTGATGTCTCCATTGCCATCTCTTTCTCCCCATCTAGGATCATCAAATTCCCTTCTCTATGTATCCTAGCTGCATTCCCTAGAGAGCTTTGTCCCCAGCCAGCCCTACCCTGAGCAAATGACTTAGGTAAACAAGTGTGCAGTCTTGCTGAAAATGGGAAAAGCAAGAGATTAAAAGAAATGGAGAAAATGCTCCATAGCAGAAGAGTGAAACCTGAGGACCTACTAGTTCAGGGATTCTGTGGACTGTTCAGGACCTCCTCTGACAGCGGGTAAATACTTTATCCCTTTTCAAGGAGAGACCATGTTCTGTTTTTCTAGTATGTATGTTGCCATAGTCTACCTTTGAGGTTTTGTATATTATTAATTTATATGCAGACAATGAATAATACAAAATTCATGCATGGCAAATGTTTAAAAACCAATTAAAAGCACTGTTCTACAGTGAACAGCACTATATTATATATCTGAAATCTAGCCAAGAGGATAGTTTTATGTCAGATGTATTTATCACAAATGTAAGTATAATAAATGATAATCTGGAGACTTGGGGAAGGGTCATAGATAGATTCATCTTCCAAGAATAGATCCAGTGCCATCAGAGTCTAAGTTCATTGAATTATATATGTGTTCAGCTTTTTGTAAGTCAAATTAGATAAAAAAAAAAAAAAACAGTTGGGAAATTAATCAACCATAATGCACAGTTCCCAGCCTAGTTTGAAAAGAGACATCAAGGTAGGAAAACTGCAACTTCTTGCCCATCTCTAGAACTGTTGATGAAATGCCATATGCTCATTAAAAGTAACAGCCATAGTGTCTCTGTTTTTAATTATTTATACTTGTGCCTAAAGTATCATATACTCTTACAAAGCATATAGAGACAATACATACAAACATATTAGGTATGTAATAAACACAATGTAAATGAATACTGTTAGAAATATACCAAACAGAAAACTCCCACTAAATCAATACTTAATTTAGTTCTCAAAATACTAGCTAATTTTTAGTGGCACACAGATAATTAAAATTAATTTGATCATATTTAATTTCCCAGAATAAGATGATAATAAGTATTTAGATGAAATCATTTGTAATATGGAACAATGTTTGTTCTGTCTCAAAATTTTAGACTCAGGAAATTGTTTTCTTGAAAAGTGAAATTTTGATATGAGGTTGTACCAGAAATGAAAGTTTCTCTTTTCCATAAGGAATGAGAAAAATAATAATAAATACAGTTAACTTGATTATAATTTTTCATATAATTATATAACAATTCCTTATTTTTGTAAGAGGTATTCACATGTGTCCAGATGTGTTTGGGTAGTTGTATTTTGCAAGGTGTTGTTTTCCTTGACCACCATAGTAATCAATCTCTTGGCTGTTTATAAAAATGACTTCTATAACTTGGTACTTCATGTGGAATACACTTATCTGTGAAATGTATTTGTTCCTTACATTTTTACTTTTACTTTCTTAATTCCTGTGGTGTGTGTGTGTGTGTGTGTGTGTGTGTGTGTGTGTGTGTGTGTGTGTATCTATATATAGACACATATGTGGCATATGTACATGTATAGAGGTCAAAGGAATGCTGGCCAAGTTAGTTTTCTCTTTGTACCCTGTGGTTTCTGAGATGGAATTCAGATGGCCAAGCTTAGTGGCAAGCACCTCTACTCACTCAGCGATCTCAGCCCATCCTGTTTCTGACAAATTTAAAGAGCCAACAGTGATTACAAGCTTTTGTCAAACTTAATCATTTTGTTTTGTTTTGTTTTGTTTTTGCTAGCTTTATCTATAGGATACATCTTTGAATGCATGAAATACTAGGTTTTCTTCCCAATTCATAAATATCATGAGAAACAGTACTTCGGTAGGTACACAAACATTCCATCAGCATGTGGTCATCTGGTGCTGGCATCTATGGTTTCTGTATGGCTCAGTCTTACTGATTCAGAAACTGGAAAGGTTTATCATTTTCTCTTTTTACCAAACCTTCTGGGTGAGCTTTGGTTCTTGGAAACATTATCACCAGTCTCTTCAAAAAGCTTCATAGCTTCTGTTTCAAAGACTAGTTTCTATATACCTTGACCTGACAGCCTTTTTCATGAACAGCCTGGAAGGTTAAGTTGTTCTCAAGCTTGAAGGGAAAAGTACAATGAGCTTACTTCCTCATAGCTCCTTAACAGAACAGCATGACCTGCCTCTCAGGGAGACAACTCAAGGACTTTGGCAAAGCAGAAAGGAGATGTCCCCACCATGGCAGCCTATGCTAGAGTCTTCTCAGCAAAGACACAGACTGAATTGATAGTTGGAACTGGATACTCCTTTGTGTGGCAATGGCTTTGTATATTTCAGAATATTTAGCAGAATATGACCTGCCATTGGGAGATGTAAGTAGTACCCATTCTTCTTTATAGCACTCTTCAGACTTTATCCCAGGACAAGACAAAGAAAACACCCCTGTTCTGAGACTGAGAAAGAAGTCACCCTTACCCTAGAGTCTCCAGGGGTTTGGAAACCATGGGAGACAGAAGAAGCTGCCAACTGGAATCAATAGGTAGATTTAGCCCATGCAAAGTATGACTATCAAAGACACCCTTAGCCATTGCCTATTGTCTCCTGGTGGTAAGAATTTTCTGTTCTTTGGTTGAGAACTGGCATCTTGGATATTCCTTCCATTGTTTCCCTTCATGCTTATCATCTTTTGGGTTAGTGTTGTCTAACACTGATGATGCTAGAGGGGAAGCAGCCCTTACTTTTTGTACCTCATTTTCTCTTAAAACCTAGGGCAATGAGAGGAACTCTAGCTTCTTCAGAAGCTTCATTGCTTTCCATGGACTAGAAATAAGAAGTGAGAAATACTCACTGCCAACTGCCAGCTATTAACATTTCTTTTTTTTTTTTTGGAAATGATTCTATTTATTTACATTTATTACCTATTTAAATGTATATTTAAATATATTTAAATTTGACTAAAACTATAAGTATAGCTTTTAATTATGAGAAGGTCTCTTTCTGTAGCCCCAGCTTGCCTGCATCTGAAAAATACATGGCTATATAAAGCAGTTTTTAAGTTTAATTAAATGTTTGTTTTAAAAAGAAAAAAAAAGAATAAACTCATAGACTTAGCTTTGTTCTACATGCAGACCCTGGGAATCTTTTTGTGTGGTTTTATATTCCTGTATATAGCAAAAAATAAATAAATAAATAAATAAATAAATAAATAAAAATTCTTTCATTTTATTTATTTTCCTCACCATATTTAAGTAATTTAATTTTTCATTAATTCTTTTACTGTTTTGTTTATAAAATGATATGTGTGGCTGTGTATTTGATTACATGCAAGCTAAATGTTTTGCTTTGAACCTTGTTGAAAATTTTATTAATTCATTTGATTCATGTAGCTCTTAACATGGTATTGGATACTAACCATTTAAATCACATTTTCAACTTTATTAGAAATATATGTGAAAAGTCTGGATGCTATTAACATTTCTATGGGCGGTAGATGTTGCAAGCTTTGATGCTGCTGAGAATTCTCTGAAGGTCTGTGTGAGCAGAGGCTCAACAGTATTTACTGTTAGTCTGTGAGGCACTGTGGAGTTGGGATTATGATATCAGGCAAATCTGATCTCGGCTTCCAAATGCCACTGACATTCTCCATGGAGATATTCTCTTCTCATAAAGGACCTTTGAAATAACCTCTGGGTGTGTATCTGGGCATGGCTCATCAAAACTCCTCATCTGATACCAAGGCAATCGTAGTTAATTTAATGTGCCCAATTTTGGAAGTAAGGTGGCTGGAGGAGAATCTCTGGTCCCCCATGTCTGCTCTTCCTTTCTAAATTCAGCTTGCCATGCTCCCCTCCTTTTGGGTACACTATCTGATATTAACCATTATCCACTCCACCATGCACACCTGCTATCCAGCTATTTCCTAGATACATAAAAATAATTCTAACACAAGGAGTCTTACTCTTTTTTATTTTTGTTTCTGTTTTTATCTTAAATTTCTTTTTTATTGGTTATTTTATTTATTTGCATTTAAAATGTTATCCCCCTTCCCCGTTTCCCCTCCACAAACCCCCTATCCCATCTCCCCTACCCCTGTTTTTTGAGGGTGCTCTTCTACCCTCCCACTCCTGCCTCCCTGCCCTGGCATTTCCCTATACTGGGGCATTGATCCTTCACAGGACCAAGGGCCTCTACTCCCATTGATGCCTGACAAGGCCATTCTCTGGTACAAATGTGACTGGAGTCATGGGTCACTCCATGTGTACTCTTTGGTTGGTGGGTTAGTCCTTGGGAGCTCTGGGGGTACTGGTTGGTTGATATTGTTGTTCTTCCTATGGGGTTGCAAACCCCTCCAGCTCCTTCAGTCCTTCCACTAACTCAGGAGCCGTACTCTTAAGAACATGTTAAACCACATATAGAAGAACAACCCTAGGTTAGGGAAAACATGATAAGCATTTCTAAAACCACTGGTACATCAAAAATCCAATGGGCTAGATCTATCTATCAATGTCAGCTGGCAGCTTCTTCTGTCCCCCATGGTTTCCACACCCCGGGACACTCTAGGGTAAGGGTGACTTCTTTCTCAGTCTCAGAACAGTAGTGTTTTCTCTGTCTTGTCCTGGGGTAAAGTCTGAAGAGGCACTGGCCTCCCACTCCAATTTTGGTAAGAAGTAAGGAAAGTGAACAATACATACACAAGGAACAGCTCTGAGAGACAGATCCTAGGACAAAGATTTCCTTGCAGCTCCTAATGACTTTCACTTTAGCCCGTAGATTCCTTTCTCCTTTCCTTACGGGTACAATTAACTTAATGGATTTTATTAAATAATCTGAAACAATAGAACTGTGTAATCAAATTGACTAAACAGCAGCATCTCCATACTGTAATGATTGTAAACAAATCGAAAACTGTCTCTGGGCAGTGACTGTGTTTTGATATGAAAGGTGCTTCGTCTGAGGGAAAAGGAAGAGTCCCACTTGTTAGCAAAGACAGCTTATATACAGTACTGACAAGGTTTTCTCTTTAATCTTCTTGGACATTTCTTTCAAGCAACTTATTGGCCATTATAGTAGTTAAATCAAAATTTCTTGATTTCCAGTTTAAAACCCCAACACTGCTTCAAAAACAAAACAACAAGAAGAAATATTAATTGTTCTCCACAGTTCAAAGAAGAGACAAACAAACAAACAAAGATAAAAAAATAAGCTTTTTAGCATATGCCTAATGATGCCAGAAATGCCAGAAACAGTGATCCTTGGCCACTGAATCAGGTTTTTGTTTATTTAATTTAGAGACAAAGTTAAGTTGCTCACTTTATAAGTCAGTCATATAAACTTAATGACATGTTAATTTTGTTTCTTTGATGGAACTTTATTTCCTCAAACTTTCCAAGTAGACAACTGCCTCTTTGTTTCTCTTTAATAGAGCTGGTTTGAGTGTGTTTTCTGAGTCTACATAACTAAATGACTTAACTGTCATAAATAAATTTTACCATGATGGCCACCAAATATGCTATTGGTGGCAGTGAAACAGGAATTTTTTTTCAGGAACAGTATAGCTCAAAGCTATACAGTGAATAGGGATGTGTGCCTCTCAAGCAAGGAAATGAATGTTTGCCAGCCCTGCCTTGTTGAGAAGCCATGGGGAAGAGCTGTTTCAGCTATGTCTATAAAATGCATGGTGACAGACAATCTTTGCTCTCAATAGAAATGCTTCCCCAATGCTCCCTTGTCTTTTAACACAAGTCCATATTGGCACAGGACAATTAGTCTTTGTAGATCCTATTCTCATCTATTTCAGGTTGTTGGTTTTCTTTCTAGGGCTTTTGAGTAGTTAATAGTTCTAAATCCATGATTAAATAGATCCCTACTCATCCACTGAAATCATATCAAATAACTCATTTTTCTTTTAATAAATTAATAATAGCTTTTGCTTTACTTAGATATCCTCATTTTATCCAGAAATACAGGATCCTCCAGTCACATCTGATGTTTAATAAGGCAAGGTATACTTCCCTTTAAATCACCAGGCTGGGGACACACACAAGATTTAGCTTCTCAACTCTGACTGTCCTGATACAGAGCCCTAGAAAACTGGCTGACCATTAGTGCCTTGGAACTCTGACTTAGATCAAATGATAGAAATCTCTGAAGATACCATCTCAAAGGAAATCCTTTTAAAACCACCCTTTGTAGATTCACTGTGCAGCCATAAGTAAGGACCACTGAATAAAAAGTCTTTTTCCCAGAGGATGAACAGGTGTCTATGAGATTCTTGCCTCAAAAAAGCTTAAGAAATATTGAAAGACAGACTCTTGGCTATTCACAACATATATCTGCATACTGTTAATCCGTATGACTTATAGCCAAGCAACCTGCTGACTTGACCATGAAGCTGCTGTGGTTTTTTTGTTTGTTTGTTTTATATTTTAACCATTACAGGAGTTTTTGTTTGCTAGAATGCTTCAGAGAATCATCAGATCAAATACTCTAGAGATTCTGGGCAGTGTCTAATTCTGAGACTTAATTTCCATTCCATTCTGTTCTGTTATTTTGCATTTAGCATGCAGTGATATCCCAAAGGTAGTTTTTTGATTACTTACAACATAAAGACTCCGGCTGGCTCCATTAGCAAGGATGCATGAGACCCATAATCATTATCCTTTCAAGAAAATTTCCAAGACTTCTCCATGGATGATGCTTAGAATCATTGGTCCAAAACATATTTTGATGTATGAGAAGACAGACCAGCTTTGAAGAAAACTGGATTTTTCCTTTTAGATATAAATGAACCTGCCTCTCTTTTTAAATTAAATTTCAACAGTAATGTTTACTGTTCTTTAGGTCTGACTCCTGGGTAGAAGAAATGATGAACAGGCTAATGCCAGGGTGTTACTAGTGAATAAAAAGTGCCTCAATTTTAATTGCCAGCCCAGAGACTGATTCTGAGCAAAGGTCTAGAGAAATGGGTCTAGTCTATGGAGGTAACAGTATAATATACAAATTGGCTGCCCACTTGCATGTTCTCCAATGTGGAATCACCAGAGATTGTCCTCAGTGTTAGCAGTAGTTGACACCATGTTGAGTAGGGTTGAGTACCTGAAAGATGGGTAGATGGCGGTGGTTATTTTTCTCAGGTTTGCTGACCTGAAAGGAGCATTATACTCTTGACTGATGTTATGAAATTATTCATATGCCCCATTGTCTACCTAATAATATTTGAAGGTAGTTATATTCCAAGTATAGCATAAGATGCTGGAAATACAGTGTAAACTATGATAGACATGATTTGAAGTCTTCTAAATACTATCTAACCTATTATAGTGTATGTTCCTAATGATGCCTAAATAGTTCTTAACATAGAACTTCTTAATACAGGTTAAAAAAAGTTTCATAAAATTTCTACCTGAAGAAGGGTGTTAAACATAGAATATTATCTTTAGGTTAATTATGTGAGCAATGTGTGGCAAGTTTTGTGAAATACAAGGACCAGTTTTGAAGAACTTGCTCTTTGCAGAACTACTGCATTTCTTCACCCATTTATCATCATGTATCCACAGTCTAGCTGTGCAGGAGGAGTGAGGTAAGCCTGTACATTCAATAGAGGAATGGAAGACATATGGTTTCTTGCTAATAAAGAAACCAACAGAGAAGAATAACTTAATAATAAAAAAAAAATCAGATATCCATCAGTGGCTGAATCAGCAGGGAGAGATTACAAAGAGTGGCCGTTTTTCTGACAAGGTGACTCAGCAGCATTCAGTACTGGTGTTCTAGGCAAAGACACCTTGGATACTCCACAGTGTGCCTTTACTACATTGCCTGCTCTAGGAAGAAAGCTTTTACATGCTAGGCTGTATAGGATAGCATTAGCTTGGTAGTGTGCTTCCCCCTTGTATGATTAGGATTCCTATGATACATAGCTTAGTATGTTTGCAGAAAACGGGTTCCCTCTTGCAAATAATACCAGCTTGTTCAGTTCCTACTCTATTTGGGAAAAGATAATCTCATTCATTTGTTTGGTCTTAGCCTGTCTAATCCATTACCACTTTCTGAGTGACTTCTTCTTTCTTTATGGATTTCAAAATAACACCTTAAGTGTTTAAGCATTGGCAATCTCTCAGCAATTTGGAAAATTCAGGAAAAGATAACACATTTATGAAAAATGTTTTCTACATTTTTATCCTGCAATGAGCTGTTTTGAAAAGAATTAATAGCTCTCTCTCCACATGTGTGTTGCAGCGCTGTCTACTACAGTTGACTGATAGGTATCTTATCCCCATACTTAGTGCTATTTCAACCCATGGGATATCAGCATGACGATTTTCATCCCCTATAAAATCAATGGTTATAGGATACTTCTTGTAAGGAAATGACTAATTTCCTAAGCTGTAAAGACTTTATGCTTTGACCATTTATCATGTTTATTTTCTCTATGCATTGTCTGCTTTTTACCCAGCAGTGCAAGTCTGGAACTCTACTTCCTATCTGATTCTAGAACTGGGTTCTGTTAGGCTAAAGTAAAAGAGGTAGAATAGACTATAGGGGTGTGGCATTAGTCTACAACCCAGGGGAAGAAGCCAGGGGTAAAGGCATGTCTTTGAGAGGCTTCAGTTAGGAGCACATCCATGTGGGCTGATATCATGGGAAGGGAAGTGATCACACATTCACATGCTGTAGTGACTACTCTATCCCTTTCAAGTGACTGAAAACCCTGAGTAAGGACAATCAGAAGTAACAGTGTTCTAACAAGTTATCGTACAAGACTGGAAACTTCAAGCACCCAATGCTACATTGTGCTTAGATATTAAACTATTACTCTTACATCTATGATTTTATCTATCATTTCAAAGTTTAAAGCATTATATTAAGGCATTTTGAACCACTTTTAGCTGTTTTTGTTGTTGTTGTTGTTGTTTGTTGTTGTTGTTTTTGTATGTGATGTGAAGGTTCCAAGGCATATGGGTAGGTTTAGAGGGAGGAAAGGCAAGGCTAGGCAAGGGGAGATTGTCATCATTATAATCTCAAATAATAAAAGAATTAAAAAAATTCTAAGACTTTATCCTAAAAGTTGTTTCTTTACTAAGCAAAAGTATTTGTCCAATCATAATGCTGTGGGTTAGGCAAATTTGGTTCAGAAAATATCCATATCTTAGTTATCAGATTTTGTAACAAGCAACTGGCTACATACAATTCATCTTTCCATTTGAAAAATAAGATAACCATAATCTCTTAGTATAGATCGGTTCAGAGTTTGTATATGCATTAGGGAGTACCCTAACTATAGAAGATGTCGATTTTCTTATTACTATCATCACTGATATGAACAATTCAATCTCTATGTTGAGTTAAACAATAAAATCAACGATCTGGACTCTTGTTTCTTTGTTACAGGCATGAGTTACAGGAATCATCCCAAAGAGGTAGATTATTCTAGAAATGGAATGTCTCAAAACTGACTACCTAAGTCTTCTTACAGACCCAACTGGGTTCTTTTCTTCATAAATGGGTAAAGTAAGGCTATCCTTGATATTCATACATACATTGTAACAAGCATATCTCATAAAGAAAAATGTGTTTCATGTACTTGCAAATTGTTCCGTTTAGGTGTTATTTCCATGGTGAATCTTGCCATAGTTTCAGAGAAAATCAGAATATCTTCTTTTTTAAATGACAGTGACTTTACAAGCACTCTACAATTATACATCAGTAAAGAACAGCACCTCTCATCACTGTCTCAGCATCAAATCAGAGCTGGTACAGCGCCATCATCTCAGATCAGCAAAGAGAGAGTTCCGTACAATCTAGTTTGCCTTTGTATGTACAATATGAATAGCATAAACAGTTACTGTATATAACATGTGGAGTTCTATTATTTCCCAAAGAAGCTAGAATTGTCTACCTAGCACAGAACTTCCAAGGGAACTCCCTAACTTCTCTCCTACTGCTGTCCAAGTCTAAGCCCTCACTTATGTGCATTAAAGCATCAGCCTTCCAATGGAGCTCCCCACCTGGGGTCTCACTCTCTACTTCTATTAGGAATTTTGGAAATCGGGTTATATGATGGTACGATTTTGTTAAAACCAACCAAAGTACACAATAATTACTTTTGTAGAGACAAAGGGAAAGATTTGATTAGTGGACTCTGTTGGATTCTATCATCTCCACAGCAGCTTTTTCCAAGATCTTACTGGAGTTGTTTGGAAAGAGGCACCCAGGTTTCTCTGCCAAGTGTATGTGATCCAGAGTACGCACACAATTGGAAGTCTTCCCAGTGGCAACTCGAGCCTCTGCAATGCCCATGAATCAAACTCACATTTTCAGTTCCCTCTGGCATACTCTCTTTGCCTGGGTCAGTTCTTCAATGCTTACTTTTCTTCTTTATTTTTCCATGATTTGATTTGTAAAATGGCCTTGCATCCATTGCAATTCATCATATAAGATGCATGAGAACAATTGGCACTCTTGAGGAAAGAATTTTTATAAATCCAAGTTCCTGGGAACACTGGCAGTTCCTTTGATGTGAGAAAATGTGACATGTAGTCTTTTGTTGAGCTGGACAGTTACTCAATGACTCCATCTTCCCCACAAAGCTGGATGTGAACCAAAGTTTCTGTCACCTGATTTACTGTGAATGGCCATTATAATTGAAGGGAAATAGGAAGGACTGCTTTGCTTGACTTTAAAAATGACTTACAGTGGCAAGAATGAATCATTTGCCTTGAGGCAGTTAATCACATCCAGCTTTCTGAACTTATATATTACTCTGAAGTGACCATTGGTCCTGCAAGATTCACCCTCTTATTCCAAATAACCATTCATTTTAGATCCAAGACAAATCTCCTGGTTTTTTGTTTGTTTGTTTTGTTTCTCTTTTACTGTTTGTTTGAGAAAAAGATAACATATATTCAGGTATGTAATTATATTCATTTCTGATAATTATTCTTAGAGTTTGAGGAATATTTAAAAGAGCTGGTTGCAAACAGATCTTGAATATATTTCATGTGTCAAGGTGGAATGCACTGTTTTCATTTATTTTCTGAACTCCATAGTTTACTTTGGGGAATGTTACTGTTAAGGATGTTTGGGGATTTGGGGGAGGTGAACAGGGGTTGGAGAGCTTGGTACTCATCTGGAAAGTTGGTGTTTCCAACTCAATTGGATTTTCATCTTTGTCTTTGTGGAGGATCTTATCTCCTTGAAATTCACAAAAATGCTAATATGCAAGACAGGAGAAGACTATATATAATACTTATGTAAATTTCCCATTGTATTCCTAGTAAAACCAAAAAAGAAATAATAAAATCTATAACATTTTGTGTACTCTTAATTTCACTAATATATGCAAAACAGTATGTTTGAATATCATACTGAATGAAAGTAATAGAGTTTATGTAGCTTCCTTCTTGCAAAACTTCCATGTGTGTATAATCTAATAATTAATGAGTAAATATTAATGGATCAAATAGTTATGATGTTTAAGCCTCATTTCCCATGATCAAAAGTTAAAACAGTTGTAAGGAAAAATGCATCACTTTCCCCAGCCTTAGAAATGGTTACTTCAGTTGGTTGATATTCTAGAAATGGCAGAACTGGGAAACTGAGGCAAGAGAGTTACTTGAGGCCAGAAGTTATAGACCAAGCTTGGAAACATCTAAAAATATAACAAACAAATGTAAAAAGACCAAAAATATTTACTTTGGCATCCATAAGGTAATATTTTACAGTGAAATGACTCACAGGGAATACGTTTTATTTGCAAGTCTAGAAGGTTAGGAAGTAGAAACATTTAAGAAAACCATCACCAAAAGAGGCTGAAACCCCACAAGGAGATGTGTGTCCTCTGTGTTCTTAGGAGAAGAGGTGAAAAAAATGATAAGATACCTTGTACCAGAAGAATGTATCATTTATTCATCCCCAATCTAAAGGAAGAATTCATTTTTTCTCTTCTTAGCCACTTTTTTTAATAATAACAATTTTAATCACCTCATTCCAAGCATTTGAGAGAAAATATCTTGTTCACTGTTGCTGAATGACAATGGCCTAGTATGTTATTTTGCATAAGTCACCCTAAATTAAAGTCCCTAACCAGGTATTGTTACCAGCCATGAGATATGTCTTTATTGGGCACCAGTAGACACTGGAAATGGATATGTGTGTAGCATCATCATATAGTAAAACAGTTTTATTTAAGTGCTGTTTGAATCTGAGCCAAGGGGATGTTTTATTTCAGAGCTATCCAATCACTTGCTGTCTTCAGACCATTTTGTACAGAGAAAACTTAGATGATCTTGACCTTTGCAGCCGACACAATAGTGCTTATTCCATGATCCTGGAGTAAAGGGAACAGGATGTTAAGAGGATGTGCAGGGCAGTGACAATAATAATGGACTGTAAAATGCAAGCTACACACAGACGAGATTTACAGCATTGAGGAACACGCGGAAGACAGAAATTCCAAATGAGTAGCAAAGATGAGTTTAACAAAGAGAGGAAGTGAGTGGGAGAGAAAAGTGTTGGCAATCAATGATGCAGATGAAGCATCAAATTGAAGCTTTGGAGACCGTGGAGATTTGGCAGTCCCAAAGTTCACATTACAACCAGAGTGTTGTGGTCAAAGTAGAGAGCAAAAGCTGTCTCTGAAGAGAAGTTTTTATTTTTATTTTTCAAAATTGTGTTCCCCGAGAACACAATTATCTTAAGCTTTATTTTCTTTTAGGTAAACTATGTTGCAAAATAATTTATTTTGATTAATAGTTGCTAGATTCAATTTCTTTATTTCCAAGACTCATGAATGTCATTTAGTTAATTGTTCTTCTTAAGTCGAACCATGCTGTAGTAGATAGGAAATTCCACTTTCAGTTAAACAGCCATAAATTTAAATTTCCCTGATCCCCTCCGATGTGCACAGGAGAGTTTTATCTTAATAGAATGAACTTTGAATTTTTTGTTTTGTTTTGTTTTGTTTTGTTTTGTTTTGTTTTGTTTTGTTTTGTTTTGTTTTGTTTTTCGAGACAGGGTTTCTCTGTATAGCCTTGGTTGTCCTGGATCTCACTCTGTAGACCAGGCTGGCCTCGAACTCAGAAATCTGTCTGCCTCTGCCTTCCGAGTGCTGGGATTAAAGGCGTGTGCCACCAAGCCTGGCAAACTTTAAATTTAAATTTGCTCTCAACTATACTATAAAGTCTGAGGTAGTTGTATCTTTTTCTACTGTTTAGTACTGGCCTGCTGTATTTTTGTGTACAACATATAGCAGATGGTGAATATTATAAAAAGGCCAACTAAGATACTGCACCCATCATAAAGGGACATTGTTTTATTTTTTAGAAGCATCATGGACATTAAAACTCTGGCTAATATGATGTGGTAATAGTTTTTAATTTGTTATGCATAGAGATATACAGGGGAAGATGAGCTTTAATCAAAGGCAAGGTTTAACACCAGACCCTGGAGCCCCTAGGCACTGCTGCATAAAGAGGATAATCCAAATGCTTTCATTGACACAAGAGCATTAGATTCAATTATTTTGTCTAAAGGAAAGCAATCATGGAGAGTGCATTGTTCCCGGAAAACCATTCCAGGAAAACAGGCTGCCAGACTTCTGGCCCCTGACTAGGCTGTCTGTGACATCTATATTTCAGTCCATCCCATTACTCCACTTGAGAGCATTAGGCAGATGTGAACCTGTTGTGCATAAAGATGGGTCACTGGTCCATTTACAGGAACTAACACATCCACAAATAAATATTTGACTCTTAAGCAGTATCTCTTGTGATTCATATTTACACATCACTGACTATTAGGATGAAGGGTGGAGATTTTGTTTTTACAATTACATGAATGACTTTTTAATGGACTTCAGAAGTGCCAGGAAGTACACGTCTCAGCTCACGTGCTTACCATTGTAATATGTACAATAAAAATATTTGCAAAGTACTTTTTGTTTTTAAATAGGAAAAAAAAATGCTTTTGATTAAAGTCTGACCTTCATTTACATTTTCATTTGAATCCCACAAATATCCTGAGGGATCACTGGATAGGATATTACTAGCCCTGTTTGATAAGTTAATGAATCTCTTTGGAAATAAATTTACTAATCATCAAACATGATCCAAGAGCAGAATTCCAAACAAAATTTCCTAACTAGGATAGGGAAAGAAATGACAGAGAGGGGTATGGTACCGTGTGTGTGTGTGTGTGTGTGTGTGTGTGTGTGAGAGAGAGAGAGAGAGAGAGAGAGAGAGAGAGAGAGAGAGAGAGAGAGAGAGAGAGAGAGAGATTTTTTGAAGCTTCTTCCTGGAAAGAGAATGGCTTTCCTGTTCTCTTAAGAAGTGGGGATTTTGGGGTGACTTGTAATTCTCTATATTTTGCCTTATTCCTTCCTTCTATATTTCTGTAATACTGAAGATGCATTTTAGACATTTAGGTTGAAACCCTTTAATGAATGTCAAGAAGTTATTCACTTATTAATTATAGACTTTATTTTAATGTGGGTCTGAATTTCATTTAAATGCCTGATCACATAGAAACTATGTTTTTATATTAAATAAGTATGTTAGATGTATAGGAATCAAAGATATGCACAGTGTTTGATCATCTTCCTCCAGAATTGAAAGTGATACTAGAAAAGACCTTCAAACTGTAGAAGAAGTAACTGATAGAGGTTTCAGAGGTGGGCTTGTGTTCAATACAGACTTTGATAAATTGGAGATACATTTTTAAATGGAGCTGTAGAAGAAGATAAGACCCCACAGCAGCAGGATCATATGAGTTGCAAATAAAATGCTAAAGAAGGCTGAGCTGGGTCACACAAAGCCTCACTTGCCTTACAAGGGCTCTGTCTCAAGGATAAGCCCAAAGACTGTAATGAAAGAGGACTCCTATTTCTTAGGAGTATTTTCCTATTGCTGGGGAGTACCAAGAGTCTGTGTGAGAGGCTGTGGTGGTTCATTTGTTTGTCAGTTTAACAGAGTGGACAATTCCTAAGGATTCTAGTTCCTGGGCACATCTGTGAGGGATTATCTAAATTAGATTAATTGAGATGGGAAGACATATTCTAATTTGGGAAATAGATGCCATTCCATAGGCTGTGACCCTAAATAAACTTAATAGAAAGGAAAAATTGCCCTAAGCCCAAGTTCATCACTTTCTGCTTCCTGACTATGGATACAATGAGAGGAGGCTGCCTGTGATGGATACAATGTGAAGAGCCATGTCTAGCTACTGCACTCATACACTCCCCACCATGATGAACTGAATACCTTTGAACTATGAGATATAACAACCTCTCATTCCGTTAAGTTGCATCCTGGCAGGTATTTGTCCCTAGAAATGATGAAACTAATCAATACATTGTCCACAGGCAAATGATAATGCAAAGCCTTGGAGACAGCTTGGAAAACAGGCAACATGTATAAATGCTTGATAGAAAACTAAGGAATTATTATATGTTAGTCAAATATATATACCTAGAATATAGGTATCAAATTCTTTAAAATGAGCAAAAGCTTGGAAAGTCTTGGTCTCTGTGAGTGAGGGCACACTGATGCTACACAGGACAGTTTCAGTAAAGGGGAGGGGAGGGGTGAACGGAATTAGAACGCAGCACTTTCTCAGTGAGATGTACTTTGAAGTGCTTATGTTTTGAATTAACAGAACCAATTATTCTTGAACCTTTCAGTCACCACAAGGCATGGGCATTTGAATCTATAGTAATATCTTAACGGTAAGCAAGGAGACCCTTAAGTCACACTGATACTTTAGAAAGACTTTAGATTATTTTGGGTAAAACTGGTACATTTTTAGTCCTCAACAGTTTCAGTTTTCAATCTTAATTTTTTTATATGCATGTCCATTGTTTCATTTTGTTTCATTTCGCTTTGTTTCTTTTGCTTTCTTTCTTTCTTTCTTTCTTTCTTTCTTTCTTTCTTTCTTTCTTTCTTTCTTTCTTTTCTTTTCTTTTCTTTTCTTTTTTTAGGCATATTTTTTCCTCTCCATCATGATTTAGTTTAAAGTTTAAAAATATTTTCTGAACTCTAAGCAGAATATTTCACCATGCTTAAGCACACTAAATCTCCTTGTTCCTTCTATACAGTCTTTCAGCTTTCAACCAAGAAATTTAACGTGGCCATTAACTTACAAGGCACCAGGGTCTGAAGAAGCACATTCTACAAAGGTTTGAGGAGGGCAGACACCTTATGCTTGAGACAGAGCTGACATTAAAGCTTGCCTCATTCCAGTCCTATGATTTTATTTGGCAAATTATACCATTTCTCTGCTAGAAGGTCAATGAATGTCTGGCAGTATAATTGGGAGCTTTACAAATTCCAAGATAACTCATTTTTCTGGCTGTGAAATGTGGAGCCAGAAATAACTTTGGGTCATACCAATCTTTTTACTGCCAAGATTATGGGAAATCCAGATTTTGCAAAATACAGTAGACATTTTGCTAGTTTTGCTCATAAAGCAATGGTGGGGGTAGTGGTGGTGGTAGAGGTGGAGGTAGCAGTAGTGATGGTGGTGGTGGTGGTGGTGGTGGTGGTGGTTGTGGTTGTGGTGGTGAGGGTGGTAGTGGTGATGGTGAAGGTGATGGTGATGGTGATCATGATATGAAGAAGTGTTTATTTGTGATGTATATCGAATGCCATGTCACAGATGATAATCTAAGCTTGAAAAGCCCTGAGCTACCTTTTGACTGGTGGTGACATTGCTTAGGAAACAGTGAATAGTGAAACTGTGCTGCAGACCATAACATCTGCCACTTCCATTTGTTTTTCCCTCAAATCTGTGGCAATGCTTTGTATGTTAGCACTAATAGGAGAGTGTATTCTCCCTCCAAGGATCATGTGTGAGCTGCCTTGAGATTTGAGAGCAAAGGTAACTGACTCTCATAAGCATATGGTTTCATCTCCAGAGTATAAGTGTGTGGGCAGAACAAAGAACAGAGCCTTGGCTGCTGTTCTCAGAATGCCATGGCTGTCGATTAAGATACTGTACAAAGCTAAAGGAGAAAGAGTTCCACTCCAGAGATTGGTTCAAAGAAGATTTGTTTATAACCTCTACTGTGTTATCTTAGGCATCTAAATTATCTATAAAAACCATATGACAGGCAGGCATTGTTTCCATTTTAAGATTTAAAAAGTAATACTGAAAAAAATTAATATCCCCGAGGACAGACAGCTAGTCAGTAGCTTGAATTTTAGGTGTGTTAAGTTTGCAAATTGGCTACTGGACTATGGGAAAGAGCATGTGGAGAAAGGACTTTTGCAGATCATAAAATAATGATTGGCTAATCCTTCTTGCCTCACAGAGTCCTCACTGTTTCCTCTCAATGACTGTTTGAGACTGCCGAAGTTAAAAGAATTCAAACAAGAAGGGTTCTGAAAATTAGCTTGTATTTTTTCCTCAGGAAGCCATGACTTCCCTTCGCTTCTGTTATTTTGTCCTCCTGATTATTGCTGGAAATAACTCATGTTCTAATGCGCTTGGGGAGTTTGGTGATCAGTGAAGATGATCAACTAAGGAGTTGATAAAGTGGGGTTGTGGGCTGACATTTAAGACCTAGAGAAAGACCTTGAGAAATGACACAAGGGTCATTGGTTATTTTTGTCTCTGGACAGGAGAAGCAGTATCCTATGACAGAATAGGGAAGAGGCTTGGGGGTCTAGCCTTGGTGAAACCCATCTGGTGATGGGAAGTTTCCTCATAGGAAACTACACAGACAAAACCCCGCCATGTGATTTAGCAAAAGGAACATCAGTGACTACTGGCTGAGGTCATAAGTCACCTGACCTTTTATACTTTAGGCTGAACGTTTTTGTCATCTTGTTGGTTCTGAATGTTCTTTCAACAATCTGGAGCTGCGGTAGAGTGGGGATACATTTTGTTAGAATAATTTTAGGGTCAGGATGGGGAAAAGATGGGCTATCTATAGAGGATCCAGGCCTGAAAAGACCTCTAATATCACAGAGCTGTGTGAAGTATTAGGCCAAAGCAACATGAATATCTTCAAGGGGTCTTATTTCAAGTGGCATGGGTAAATTTATACTTGAAAGCCTGAGCCTGGCATCACTGGGGGAAGATTAGCGAAGAGGCAGTGATATTAATTTAGCCTAGAAGTGATGAGTGCTGTAATCCTAAAGCAGGGCAAGAGGGATGAGGAGAAGGGGATTATGCAGATCTCTGCATTAAGTCTGTGGTTGTGACAGCAAAAGAACAGTCCATGAGCATTCGAAGATCTCTGTCTTCTCCATCATTAATGGAGAAAGTGACAACCAAATAAAAGGGAGAAATGAAGAACATTATTAAGTAAAATCAACGCACAGCTCATTGCTTAGGACACTTATAAGTTCTTGACTATCCCAAAAGATGTACACACTCATCCATCCATTTAGTGTTTACTTAATAGCTGTCCCTTTGAGCCAGGCTCTGGGCTAGCAATGGAGCTAGAATGTAACAAGGTCCCGTGGAGTTCTGCCTGACTAGCCCTGTCACATTGTGTGAGCTTTCCAGATTCCCGGTGTCAGCACTCAATGCCTTCATCTCATGATACCTCACTCATGTTCTGCATGGGCTGAAAACCCACTTCCTGTCTCAGGATTTCCTGGATCCTCAGTGGTGGTTAAGGCCCCAAGGTTTGGTTTCTATGTGCGGATGCAGTGCTTCCTCTAAGACCACCCTGGCTACATGATGCTGAGTTCAGAATATCTCTGTAGTCTGTTGTTCTTTGAGGTCACTGGCCTGGTCAATCAGTATTGCTCATTGTCCAGTTGGGAGTGATGTGGATTTCTTTATTAATTATGTTTGTAAGTAGTGAACAACTGGAATAACTTCCAAAGTGGGAGCAGAGGCATGCACATCTCTCTGAATTCTAGGCCAGTCTGGTCTACAGTATGAGTAGAAGTAAAAATAGAGAAGCTACATAGAGAATCCCTAGCTCAAAGAACAAAACAAAACAAGAACAGAATAAAACAAAACAAAAACCAAAGCAAAAAAAAAAAAAAAAAGAATTATACTCTAGAAAGCCAAACCAATTATAGAAATACTTCAAATAGCCTTTATTTAGTCCCTTCCACAAAGGAAGTTCAGGGCCATTATATTAACATCCTCTTTCTAGTTTCTACTTCTAAAATGGAAAAGAAAAGAAAGGAAAAGAAAAGAGAAGAAAAGAAAAGAGAAGAAAAGAAAAGAGAAGAGAAGAGAAATGAAAAGAAGAGAAGAGAAGAGAAGAGAAAAGAAAAGAAAAGAAAAGAAAAGAAAAGAAAAGAAAAGAAAAGAAAAGAAAAGAAAAGAAAAGAAAAGAAAAGAAAAACCACATATGGCTAGCTAGACTCAGTTCTAGAAAGTTGGAGATTCTCAAACTGTATTCAACGTCTATGTTAGTTTTCATGACAAAAATATAATAACATGTTCCACAACTTCCTCATCTTGTGTTGAATTGTTGGAAATGGTCTCCCACAGTATGAAATTATATAAATGACATTTAAACTGAATCAGGACATCATGACTTATTTATCACGTAATCTCCCTTCTCCAAGCTAGAGCACTTGAAGGAGCATGAAGATCTTATTTGTGTATTGAAATAAGTAATGTTTTAATTTTAGAGTCTAAAGTACCATAGGTAATTACATATGTTAATCTTAAAAGCACTTGTCATGTTTTAAGTTAATCCTAAAGATGATGGAATTTGCTCAGGCCTTAATAAGTCTTAAAGAGGGTAGAATTTGTTTGGGTCTTAATAAGAACCATATCATAAGTCTGACTCTAGAAATTTAGAATGAATGAAAGGAGATTTTACAGAGTTATATAATGTATGAATAGGCTCTTATTCTACCTAGACTAATAAGAAAGAGGGAGATGGAAATAGGGGAGTGGGAAAAACAGGATTCAGTGGCTTATAAACAGGTTTATTTTGCAGTGTTGAAGGTTGGGAAACCCAACATCATTCTCCTAGTAAATTCAGTGTCCACAAGGAGCTTCCTGGACCTCAGAGAGGTCCTGCTTTCTGGTCTATAGATGACTACTTCCTGGATTGCAGAGAGCCAAATATTACTATGTATCCATGTGGCAGAAGCAATGAGGGAGACCTGTTCAGTTCTCTTTAATAAGTACACTAATACATAAGAGCTCTCTGGTCCCCTGGCCTACTTCTCTCCCAAACAGCACTTCCAAATGCCTGCAGTCTGAAGGTCGGCATTCAAACGATCTGTTTGAGGAGATGAAATTGAGTGCAACATTCAGTCTGTAAGCACCTATTATCAGCCACCCAGGGAGGTAATCTATAAATGTGCTATTTAAATATATTATAATACCTTGGATAAGTGTTTGACCATTATATAGATAATTATAATTGAGAATTGAAAAATATTTTCCTCTTAACCTAAATTTAGATAATCATTAAATAGGTAATTTCATGTTTCTAATTTTTATGGTAAAACATTTTTTGATATAGTTGAAATATTCAATCAAGAAGAAGGAAATTTGATGCTTAATACTTTTAAATACAACATGTGGAACTAATGGAAATAATTTCCTGTCTTTGGAACAATTTTCTGTTTTTCTTTTTCCTTCATTTATCTTATCTTTTGTGTAATAGTTTATTACAACTGTGAATGAAACGGTATATGAAAGCCACATTTTAACACCCGGTGTAAGCTTCCAAGAAGCATCAATAGACAGACAGACACAGGAAATTGATGTCTGGAAAAGAACATTGGAGAGTGAAGATATTAGAAGCAAAAAAGTAGAAAACAGATATCATAGAGGATATGAAGTGCTGAAAATGAATGTTTCAGCCCAAGGCAGGAAAACCATGGATGGTGGCTTTGAATGAGCATCTGGGGCTCAGAGATGACATTATGGGTAATGGTGTGTGAATAATTTGGAAGAAAATATGAACACAGCTTAATCTTACAGGGGCTATGTTTCCACATCAGAATAGACTGTAGGATTTATATATATATATATATATATATATATATATATATATATATATATATATATATGACAGTTCATTATTTCAATGCATAGTATTAAAATAAGAAGGATGTAGCAATGCATTAGTTTTCTATTCAATGCTGTTTTTCTGCATTGTATCATGCTTACACCAGATGCCTTTCCTGTCAAGTTATCAGCCTTTCCTTAGTTACAACTGTCTGGAAAATATCATCTTGGTTCAGTTAGGACTCCCTGCTACACAGGTGTTGCACTACTTCAACGCTATTGCTCTAAAAATAAAAATAAAATTTAGCGGTTAACATGCCTGAAGCCTCTTGGGTTTGATCTAGTTTCCAGCATAGTTAGATCCAGGGTCTGCGGAAATCTGTAACATAGTAGTATCCCATTAATATCCCCCATTTTTTAAAAGAAAGTTCACAATTTCCAACACAGTGCTTGGGGGTCACCATGATCTGCCCAAGATGAAGCATTTGCCAGTCATGGTGACTAGAAGCTCTATCAACCTGTCTAGGAGGGAATACTAATCCTCAAAGGAAATGGTATATGTTCACTCTAGAAGCCCACCACTTGACTATTTCCTACGTAGACTTCCTTTCTTTGAGCGAGGATTTACGTGCAGGATGGCAAATTGTAATTTTGAACTTTATGAGATCTAGAGTCACCTAGGAGGCAGTTTCTAGGGATGCCTTCAGTGCTGTGCACATTTTATTGACTGTGTGTGTTGTGGGGGAAGGAGAGCCACGCTCTGTAGGTCTAGCCATTCCCTGTGGGGATGCTGAATATGGATTCATTTTTTTTTTCAGTTTCCTGATTAAGGATCTGAGCTTCAAGCTCCTACTATCTTAACTTCTCCACCTCCATGGGCCTTAACTTGAGTTATGAGTTATGAGCCAGAAGAAGTCCTTTTCCCCTGAACTTGCTTTCCTGAGAGTATTGTATCATGACAACAGGAAAAGAGAGTAAGACAGCTGTGGTTATAAAAGAGAAGAATCTTCTCACACAGCTAAAGATGTGATTAGGAAAAGGTGATTAGGAACCGCTACTGTGTTCACTGGTCTTGACTGCCTGTACCAAGTATGGAAATGTTATTTTACAGTTATCAGCTGCCAAACATTGAGGCAGACAGACATGAGAAACCACGTTTGTTTCTATCTTTCAATTTGAGGCATTACCTTAGCCTATATGTGATGTATTAGCCTCATGGCTTTTTCCATGCCCAGTTTTCCTAAACACAGACAAGTGTGGCTGTGCATCATAACAGAAAGAGGCTCTGGTTTTGAGCAGGAGTCTCCTATTAGAGTGGGCTGGGCAGTGTCTCAGAATGAGGCAGGGGTCAGCATTTACTCTTGCACCTAGAGGGAGAAGGCACAAAGAAGAGCACATCAAATACAGACTCAATAGGCATTCTTTTCCTGAATGAAGTCAGAGTGTTTGTACCTTGGCATTCATGATTCATTCACAGTGACATACCAATGTGAAAGAACCCAGGGTTAACCTGCGCAATGGCTAACTTGCTCACAGGCAAACTTCATTGTTGTTGACAGAATTGTGGCTCCTTTTCCTTCAAATGTGTCCATGTACTTTATGGTTGGAAATGCTCCAGCTCTGTTACCAGATAAGCAAATAGAAAAGAATGTTCCAGTGCCTCAGGTGTTTGCAAAAGTAGAAATGCACTAGATGCAGAATCAGTACCTGAAATGGATTTCTGAGCCTCGCTGTACAGAATCACAGCTGAAAGTATCTACTGAAGTAAGCAAAGACCCAGGTATCCCTTCTTCTGTTTGCCTACTGGTTCTCTAGACAGACTTTTAAAAAGATGCATGTATGTGCTCAGAGAGTAGAATTCTGTTTTCTTTTTGTCTTTTATCAGTTGTTACCAAGTATGTCTTTATTACAAAATACTGGTATGTTTGCTTCGAAATTATGCATAGAAGAAGTCATCTACCTCTGTCACATTTAAAGTTCGGATCTGATCCCAGGAATTCACCTTTCCCAAGAGTTTGTTTGTTTCTATCTGAACATCAACCATTCTCAAACACACCGATGAGGACAGGCAGACAGATGAGCATCCTGGAGATCAGAATACTTTCAACGTTCCTATTTCTCAATTTTCTTCTTCAATCATAATCACAAGTGCTTTGAGAAAATGAAGCAAGCCTTTGAGAATATTCAGAACAGAAGGCCTCTATTTTCTTATGATGTCTTGGTACTTACAGTTAAATATAAGATTTTGTTTTGATTTCCTTTGCATGATGAGGTTTTTGGGAGGGCGGGGGTTCTGTGGTACCATATGCTGTGCTTTACATCTGTGGACTCACCAGGGAAGTGGTGATCTTCTTAAGAGAATTCAGTAGGACAAAGCTTAAAAGGAAGCGCTTTAAAGCTAAGAGTATAGATATGTGCCATATATCGGATTTATGCTCCAGGCACTTTAGAGGTGCACTCAGGTATAGGCAATGAGTTTATGGGACCAATATAAGTATTTAATAAATTTAAGAAGCTGTAAAAATTCAGGACCTAAAGATACTGTTACTAAGAGATATCTTAGGATATATAATGAACACACACACTTACACATATACGTATATGACACATACACATACATACAACACAACATGTGTGGTGTGTGTGTGTATGTATGTATGTATGTATGTATGTATGTATGTATGTATGTATGTATATCACTCAAATGTTCAGGCCTGTGCATTAGACAATATCTTCTTCATTGCATGTGTTAGTCACTTAACCTTATTACTGTAAGAAAAATACTTGGCAGCTTGAGGAAGTAAGGGGTTCTTTGAGTTCATAGTTCTAGGTACAGTGCATCATTGAGGGAATGTTATAGCCACAGTGGAGTAGCATGGGGCAGCTGGTCACCTTGTGCCTCTGGTTAGGGAGCAGATATTTGAATGCTACTCTCCAGCTCTGTTTCCTTTTCATTCTTTCGGGAACTCCATTCCAAGAAATAGTGCCGGTCACGTGTTAGGGTGGGTCTTCCCACTTCAACCAGCATAGTCAAGAAACTCCCTCACAATCATGCTCAGAGATTTGTTTCTGTGGCGATTATAAGTCCTGTCAAGTTGGCAACTAAGATTAACTGCCACAGGATAGAAGTTTAAAAGTATGTGACCCACTATTTCTAGAATAATCCATTACCCTTTGCTTTAAGCCACACTTTATTCTCTGTGTTTTGTGGCAGTCAGACAGACTAAAGACAACTTGATCTTACTTCCACTGTGTGAGAAGAAGCAGACCTGTTTAAATTTAAGATTATGAAACTTGTTTTTATTTTTATAACATAAGATGTGTCAGGCTTAGTCTATCTTGAGTGCTGGAGTCTTATTGCAAATGGCTTTTTTCTTCAGCCCACGTAGCTTTCATTCTGAGCCAAGCAGTCCTACAGTAGAACTGGTTTCTTGCTCCCCCACTGTCACATATATGTTGAGTCTGAAACAGGGGAGTGACCTATTTACAGGAGCATTTCTTTCTGAGTCTTGTATTTGCTTTTATGCTTTCTCATTGTGACTAGTTTGGTTTCTGAGTCTCATGGGTTGTATCACTAATAGTGGACATTAGAGTTCAGCGGATCACTCAGAGGGTTTCCAGGTTCTTATGTTCCCAAGCAAGAAACTTAACCCAGACACACAGTCGCATCCAAAGCAGGTTGTTAGAGAAAGGTACACTTCCAAGAAGAAAGAGGATCTGCACAGAGCGAAACTACTGGATCTAATGATAATTCTGAACAAAAGCCAGTACCCTTGGGCTGCACTCTGAAGGCTTTGGGAGCTCATCTGTCTAGTGTGGACTTTTCTGCACTTGTTGTTTCTTGTGACTCTACATTTAACATCCTTGTCAAATGTATCATTAGTATCTTAAAACTCCACCCAGGAATGTGTACGTTAGTATCACAATGAGGGTTGGAGCTCCTGCTTATTAGTAAACTGCTGACATAGCATGTGTAAAGTCTTACATTTCCCCCTTAGTACAGCAAAAGATAAACAAACAAACAAACAAATAAATAAATGTATTTCTTTTTAATTTTTATAACAAGGAATAGATCATCTTTAGACACTCTGGAGTGTCTCTGTGCCTATGTCATTGGTTTGATTTAGTGAGGCCAGTGTTGTTCCCAGCCCTCTTCTTTCCCAAATGTTTTTTAATATCCTAATTTTGTAATGTGTAAAGCCTTCTGGTCTAAAGAAGGTTTCCCTTTGGTATGTCATATGTCAGGTTAAGGTCTCCAAGGAAGCAGAAACTGAGTTTTACTGAGGAGCCTGCCTGAGAGAGACTGAAGGTAAGGAGATACAGAGGTAGAGAGACAAGCTCAGCCTTGGCGCAGTTATGTTATCTACAAAAGAAGAATAGGAGAGACAACTGGACAGGAAGAGCCTGAGACTATGCTGGAGCTATGGGAACCCAGAGAAAAAGACCAAATGGACCAGGAGGAAACTCTTACAGCTCACAGGTCCATCCCATTGGCTAGGAGCTTTCCGGGCACTAGAAGGCTGCAGTGTATTTTGAAGATTATAGCTGGATGCTGGAGTCAGCTGCTTATCTATAAGAAGATTTTCTCTTGAACCATATCTGAGATACATATATATTGTCCCCAAGATGGAGTTGAAGTGACCTCCCCCCCTAGTACTTTGCTGGTTCCACCTCTCATCCTAAGGGAAAAATGAGAAGGATGCAGGCAATGAAGTAAATTTTGGTTCTGATCACTGCAGCTTGTGTAGAGGCTGCAGTGTACACTCAGCATACACTTCTTGCATTGTCATTAATTAACTGGACCCTTGTGTACTCATTTGCTGGCCATGGTGGTTACAAGATTAGTGTCCTTCATGAGAATTTGGAACATTCTGTGACTGTAACCTCCATGAGCCAAGATTGATGCACGTGACCTCCCAACTTCACATGTGAGCAAGGGAACATCAAGAGATACCCAAAAGGGCTAGAGAGGGAGTTCAGCTATTGAAGGCTAAGGCTCACAACCAAAGCTCCAAGGAACACCCCGAACTGTCTATCACTCGCTTCCATATATATTTTTCTCTGTTTGATTGGAAAAGTCATCCTATATGTTCCTGACAATCAAGGTCAGCATTATTATCGACTAAGAGGATGCTTCTCATTTTATTTATTTGTGTGTAATAATATATGTATGCAGACTCATTCATGCTTGGATCTGTGCAATACAGATGTTGACATCAGGTGTTTTCCTCTGTCACTCTGCATCTGCCTTTCTTT
>NC_034594.1:59426171-59474006 GCF_900095145.1 Mus pahari
CTCTCTCTCTCTCTCTCTCTCTCTCTCTCTCTCTCTCTCTCTTTCTTTCTTTCTTTCTTTCTTTGAGACACAAGCTCACCCTAAATCTGGAGCTCACGTCTATCAGTTTACTCTTGAAAAGACTCAGAAGCCCAAGATGAAAGGACTGCATATTGTAAGAGATTTCTGTCTCCATTATAATTTGGTCAAAGGCCTCTCTGAAGAAAGAACACATGATGCTAAACTGAAAACCTTCAGCCCTTTTACAATCATTGGAAACCCTTTCAATGAAATACCTACCATTTAACTATACTTCCCAACATATTTGAATTGGGGATTGTATTTCTAACACATATGTGTTTTTGTGAACACAACCAATCAATCAACAAGAAATTGGAAATGCAAAGTCTTCCAGTGGGCCAGTAGTCATTTCCTCAGCTAACTTCATCCATAATTGTTAAGTTTTCTAATCAAGTGTGATGTCAAACACACAGCACTGTAGCTATCTTGTGAGCTATTTAATCCTTTACATATAAGAGGGGCATACATACCCACAGTCTGAGTTAGGGTTTTACTGTTGTGAACAGATACCATGACCAAGGTAAGTCTTAAAAAGGACAACATTTAATTGAGGCTGGCTAACAGGTTCAGTGGTTTAGTCCATTATCCTCAAGGTGGGAGTATGGTGGCATCTAGGCAGGCATGGTACAGGCAGAGCTGAGAGTTCTACATGTATCTGAAGGCTGCTAATAGAATACTGACTTCTAGGCAGCTAGGAATAAGGTCTTAAAGCCCACACCCACAGTGAAATACCTACTCCATCAGGGCCACACCTCCTAATAGTGCCACTTCCTGGGCCAAGAATATACAAACTGTCACACCCACATACTGTAGTATCATTTGCAATACCTTCTTGTTACAAAATATACCCCTTGTTGTAATTAGCAGACTGTAAATGAAAACTTAGACACCTCACACGAACAACAGTCTTACTGTGTTTTTAGTCATGGCCACTCTTTCATGTCAGAAGAACTTATAACCCACTGTGGCTGACTGTAGAATGAAGACAGGGTGTGAGTTCAAACGCACATGAACATACATGTAGTTAGTATTAAAGTTCATGAACCATTCCTACTTTACAATAGCCTGAAAAGATCTGCCTGATCAATCTGTGCCATTTTGCCTGGCATTTGTTTCTTGCAACTCTTCATAACAGCTATGTTTTGATTGATGGCAACCTCCTCTTTAGGGTTCTGGATTGATAACATTAGGAACCCAAGATGGAATTCTGAAGGCACAAACCCACAGGTCATATATGCAGACACTAATGCAACAGGTATGATGCAATGTCTTGTCCCTTGCGATGGGATATTTCCCAATTAATGTATCTTGTTAAAAACCCATAAACATTCATCAGATTCATCAGAAGCTGACTATATCCTTCATTCCATGACCATCAATTGGCATGCTTTGAAATCATGATCCCTCCAAATATTTTGCAATTAGTTGTGCCCTTGTCTTTACTGCTTGTCCTTAGCTGTGACTTGAACAACTACCTGTGCATATGTAGCTCATCCTTAGCCACATTTTTATTATGTACTCACTGTCAGGTCAAACTCAGCTTGCATCTTTACCTGCTATTGTTTTTAGCACGCGTTGTATTTCACTTGGAAGAGGTGTTACTGTGAGTAAAGGAAGCAGCTCTACATGAAATTGTTTTGTGCTGATAAATAGATAATCTTGACATGAAGCAGCAGAGCTAATTATCTGTCTGGGAAGAGGTGCAGGCTCTCTTTGGGTCAAAGGTAACAGATAAATTGCTGATACAATTATTTCTAGTAACTCTCATAAATGCCTGTGTGCATTACGATGCGCATAGATCTCCCTAGGTGAGCATGTTCCTGGCAAAGAGGCAGCTGTCTAAATAAATCTTTAAAGCAGCTTTTATTCAGCGACACAACGGAAATGAGGAAGAGACATGCAGATGAAAAATAATTTAAGGCAAAGTTAAATGAAATCAAATATCTCATCTTCTAATGGAAAACATCAAAGCCATAGCATCACAGACTGGAATCTTCCCTTCCTGTCAAGATGCCCCTTCAACCACTAAGCTCATTTTCCCAGTCATTTTTAATGATTTTTCCACAAAACATTTTGTGTAACCTTCTCATCTGTGTCTTGATTGATGTTCTTAAAACAAATACAGAAATTAAAATGCACAGAAACATTAAACAGGATGCTTCCCGTTTCTCTATGAAAAGTCACTTAGCTGAGCGACATGTTGAGGTCATGAGAGCTTTGCATGCCCATTGCCCAGCTTTATCACTGCCACCCATGTTACTAAGAAGCCATGGGTAGTGTCTAGACATTAGCATGTACACAAAATATTAAGTGTACATACATGACACTTGTATGCTACCTGGAATAGCACCTTATTTTGTGAGTAAATGCTAGACTAAAACTGTTGGCATCTTGTTGGTTCTTCTGGCTTTCCCCACAATAGACATGTAATTCTCATTTTGCAGAAGCAAAACATTTCCTTTCCCACTATTGATCTGTTTAGATTTTGGTTTTCTGAACTGATTTACTTATTTAATCATTGATTTATTCATTCATTTGTTTATATATTAGTGTTGGAAATTAAACCTAGGGCCTCATCTATCAACTAGTGAGTGAGATGCCATCCCCTGACCTGATATTTTACAGTTATGATGAATACCATAATGGTAGGAAAGACACAAATTGAATTAAAAATCTTACTTTGAATTGCATTATTTATGGGAATTAAGATAAAATCAACATTTAATACTTTTAAGTAAATCTATATACTAGAAAAGGCAGCCTCAAGAAGCTTACAAAATTCATATACTCCAGGTTTCTTTTTATGATTGCCACATTTCAGATAAAGGCAAATATTCTACACATGATTTTTCTATTAGATTTTCCTTTTAGCGAATGAGCTTGATAGAACTATAGTAAAATCTATTTCTAAAAGGTCACATGTGTATTCATGATGTTTTCTTCATAAAGAGTCACCATTATGTACAGTACAGAGAGGGACCTCAAGAAATCTTTCCTCTGTGATGACCTGAACTTCAAATGGAGAGGGTTGCCTCCTAAATCTTCCCATGGGAGATCTAAATATTTTCCCATGTGAAACCTAAAAAACATTAAATCTGGGTTGTTTTTACAACCTCAGTACTTAGAAAGTAGAGTCCTATCAGTGTCAGGCAATCTTTACACTTTGAAACATCATGGATTGGGAATGTTTCTAGAAAATAAAGTGACAGACAATTCAGTCATTAGTTTGAAATGTTTCTCCTCACTTCTACTACTCATGTTCCCTATTTTCTCCTCCATCTAACGTTCTTCCTGTCTTCCTGTCTTCCTTCTTAGCTTTTCCATTTCTTCTTACTTTCTCCTTCCTTCCTTTCTTCCTTCCTTCCTTCCTTCCTTCCTTCCTTCCTTCCTTCCTTCCTTCCTTCCTTCCTTCCCATACCCCTTCCTCCTGTCTTTCTGCTCTCTCCCCATCTCTCTCTCTGTCTCTCTCTGTGTGTCTCTCTCTGTGTCTCTGTCTCTCTGTTTATGTCTCTCTGTCTCTCTCTCCAGGTTTCATTCCTAGTCTCTTTCTTCTCCTGACCTGTCTTTCTTCATCCTTTCCTCCCTCCCTTCTGCCCTCCCTCCTCCTCTCTTCCTCCCTTCTGGATTTTGTCCCTCCCCAGCCTTTGACTCTTTCCTTTTCCTTCTAGTGCTTATTAACAGAACCTTTTCTGACATTGCTTCTGTGGTTTTCCTCAACACTGCACGCAAGCAAAGTAGGGCTGGTTTTCATGAAAACTGCGGTCCCAGTCACCCATCAAGAGCTGATCTAGGGGATGGAGTCACCAAATTCTCGTACTTTGCAGTTCACGAGACAAGATTCGCCTCAATGTTCTTTAGACAAAATGAGTGGCTGAAGACAATCTGTTATACAGGATTTTTCCCTTAGGATACTAAGTTCCTCTGGAGATAAAGATACCTGCAGACACAAGTTATACTTTCTGAGCTTTCTGATTCTAACCAAATTGTTTCGGTTTTACTTTCAGAATTTGACTTAAATCTCTAGACTGTTGTCATGCCAGTTGGTCAACCCCTTGTAAAAATGATGTACTTCTTCACCAGTGAGAATTTTCACCTTTACGAACAGGCTGGTGGTATCTGTGATTTCATGTATATCCTGGCTGCTTTTCTCCTTACAAGTGTTATTTGCTTTGTCTTACAGCATAGGAGGAGAAGTAGGGCGAGGCCAGGACGCCAGTTACGCGGGCAAGCATTTCCGCATGGGGTTCATGACGATGCCTGCACCTCAGGACAGACTCCCACATCCCTGCTCCAGTGGCTTCACTGTGAGATCTCAGTCCCTGCACTCCGTCGGGGGCACTGAAGATGACAGCAGCTGTGGATCACGAAGACAACCACCTCCCAAGCCCAAGCGAGACCCCAGCACTAAGCTAAGCACCTCATCTGAGACAGTCAACAGCACTGCAGCCAGTAAGAGTGGAAGACCTCTGGAGAGAGCAGAAGGTAAATTCACCGTTCCTGCTTCCCACTCACCTCCAAGGGCTTCAACTTCAGGACACCTGTTTCCTTCCCCTGGGTCCCAGGAAAGAAACATCAAGGGTAGGAGGCATTGTAGTGTGTTGCTAAATAATGACCAATCTTACTTAATATGCACAGTCAGAAAATTCAGGCAAGGCAGATGATATAGTTTGGCGGCTGAATGCTTGCAGGAGTATGTGTGGGACCCCAAATTCAGTCTTCAGTACAAAACAAAACCAGGCAATGCAATGTATAAACTTTACAGCCCCTTTAAGGCTTTGACTCATTTAAAACGTATTTTTGGCTAGAATTATATCTACTATTCATATTTTCTTACTTGTATTAAATTCCTATTTACATTGTTGAAGAACATATTGGGTGATCATTAGATCTTCTGGGGGAGATTTTAATGCGGAAAATATATGAAGAAACATTGATGATCATACCTTTTAGAAACCACGTTTGACATTATTTCGTTCCTTGTGTATCTGTACCAGCTAAATATTTCAGTCTTAGCTTCTAAGTCTGATTTCTTCCTTTGTGATTTTTTTCCCTCTCATCTACAAGATACATAAATCAAACATAGCAACTTGAGTTAGGAATATAAATTTGATCACATTAGTCTTATATCTCACAAACCCTTTCGTTCTTCTTGGTAAGAAGCCCATAGCTTACCTGAGATTTTTCCAGAAGCCCTTTGAATTGTAGTTAAGGGGTATGTGAGCTTTGACACAGCTCTTCCCCAGTTCAGGTTGTTATACCAAATGGCCATTGACCGGCTGGTTTATGAAGAGTGGGGATTCCTTTTTTCCAGCTCTGTTGATAAGCTCCGGGAGCCCGAGTGATCTTCAAATTAAGCTTTCCTCAAGGTTTTGGAATCTTGTTTTCTGATATTCTCTCTTTGTATGTGATGGGAGGGTAAGAAGGCTAAGTAATCTTATCTAAGAAGACTCTGTCTCAAAGAAACCTCTTCCTAAACAACATCACACTAAACCTAAGTTTTCAGCACTTGCCTGTTGAGGGACACAGCATTATGTCCCTTGTTTCAAGCTAATCTAATATTCACATCAGCTGTGAGGCATCCTACAAGGACTGGAGTTCTGCCAGTGGCCAGTGGAGAGTCTGCAGCAGAATTCTGCCAAGCCCTTTGGTCTTCTTTCTGCTCTGCCCTGAGTCCCAGGCATCACATTTCAGATCTGTTCGAAGTAAGAAGAAGCCTCTTTTTCTCAATTGCTAATTCTTTGCCAGTTGAGATTTCTAGTTCCTCATGAAGGTACTGGTCTGATTCTTTGCCCAGTGCACATGCAGGGTGAGACAAAATGCCTGTGGACCACAGACAGGCTAAGCCCCCTTCACCTATCTCACTTCTTTCTTCTTATCGCTGCCCAGAGATAGTCTCAGTGAATTGTTTGTTTATTATTATCATCATCATTATTATTATTATTATTATTTTCTTTATTTACATTTCAAATGCTATCCAGAAAGTTCCCTATACACCCCCGCCCCTGTTCCCCTACCCACCCACTCCCACTACTTGGCCCTGGCCTTCCCCTGTGCTGGGTCATATAAAGTTTACAAGACCAAGGGGCCTCTCTTCCCAATGATGGCCGATTAGGCCATCTTCTGCTATATATGCAGCTAGAGACTCGAGCTCAGGGGGTACTGGTTAGTTCATATTGTTGTTGCACCTACAGGGTTGCAGCCCCCTACAGCTCCTTGGGTACTTCCTCTAGCTCCTCCATTGAGGGCCCTGTGTTCCATCCAATAGCTGACTGTGAGCATCCACTTCTGTGTTTGCCAGGCACTGGCATAGCCTCACAAGAGGCTGCTATATCAGGGTCCCTTCAGCAGAATCTTGCTGGCATGTGCCTTAGTATCTGGGTTTGGTGGCTGATGATGGGATGGATTCCTGGATGGGGTAGTCTCTGGATAGTCCATCCTTTCATCTTAGCTCTAAATTTTGTCTCTGTACCTATATCCTTTCATGGGTATTTTGTTCCTTATTCTAAGGAGAAATGAAGTATTCACAGGATGGTCATCCTTCTTGGTTTTCTTGTGTTTTGCAAAATGTATCTTGGGTATTCTAAGTTTCTGGGCTAATATCCCAGCCTGCTCATTGCACTTTCACTCTTACATTGTTTTTATTGTGACTCATTTCTGTGTTATCCAATTTAAAAGAAACACTACTTTTTCAGAGAGAGAGTTTTCATCTCAAGGATTTCCTAATTGTCCATCTTATTGATCAACCTCAATGAGCTTCCAATTTGATTAGCTACAGGGAAGAATCTGATAGCAGGCATTTGTTGTATGTGTGTGTGTGTGTGTGTGTGTGTGTGTGAGAGAGAGAGAGAGAGAGAGAGAGAGAGAGAGAGAGAGAGAGAGAGAGAGAGCATGCGCGCGCGTGCGTGTGTGTTTAAATTCATTTTTTTTTTTACCTTCTTGTATTCATTAGAATTTGTAGCTCTTCTTGTGGTTCTGGGTTAGAAGTGTGTCCTGAGCCTTGTGGCACTACACATTAATGCTTTTAAAAAGAACAGATGTTTAGTTTACTTTCCTTATGACTATAGGCTTAGTGACAGCACTTTTGTAAGTTTTATACATTGTTCTTAAGTCTTCTCAACTATTTAAACATAACATCTTCCATTCTCTTTATTCTTCCTGATCCCTGTGTCCAAAAGTCAACCATCTTCTCTTTTTACTGCCAGACTAACACAATCAACTAGACCAGGTTGTTTGCCAAAGAAAATTATAGAATTAGGACATGAATCTTTGAGAGATGAGGCCTGAATGCAATCCAGAGTGGACATAGTGGGGCATCCTGTATGAATAGCGTTTTTGGAGACAGATGGAAAAAGGTTGAGTTTAAGATAAGTTTGGGCTCCATAGAAAGTTCTAAGGGAACTCAAGCTACAGAGATGGTAAAGGTTGAGCCATGGGTCATACCATGCAGACAATACTTAGAAGGAATGTAAGATATACATTTATAGAGCATCCCTGCTACGAGGAAAGGAAAGTGGAATTCATAGACTGAAACTAGGGCCACAGCCAGGATCACCTGCTCTCAGAAGCCACACCTGGATGGCTGTCAATCACTTAGAACTGGAATAGACCTCCAGCCACTTGCAAGCCATTGAGTGGCTAATTCCTGAAAGCCATTATTTTCTCAGGTCTTTTCACCAACTAAGCATCAAAGTTTCCTCAGAATTAGGTATCAAATAGAAAATAGTCCTTCAATATCATTTTTTTGATTTGTTTCTGTTTTTTACAGCAGACATGAAAAGTGACGCAGGGCTTATAGCAAGGACTTAGATGTAAAAATTACTTGATGAGTTCTAAAACTTATGGACCGCCAGGCCCAAATTCAACATTTGTCTTTAGAAAGGAACTCTCAGGATAGACCAGGAAGCCCTCAGCTGTGTGGATGTACAAGGATCTTGCATAGATTGCTTGATGGATACAATCCAATAAAATGCAGAACAGTGGTTTCTATGCAGATTTACCTTTCTCTTTGGAGCTCATAAGAAAGGGACAATTGCAAAGCTGTATACAGTACACAGCCAACTGTTTTCTAGTAAGTTATTAGAATAATAATGGCTGGGCTGAATCAGGGCCCAGTTCAGAGATGGAAGGAGAGCTCTTGAGTCGCAGTGTGTGTACACATGTACCCACACTCAAATCCATAATTATTTAAATATGTAGATTGATCTTTTATGAACACTCAGTTCTTTATAATCAGGAGCTAACTGGAGTTTATTATAGAGCTCATGATTTCTTTACCAACTCCAAGCTGTCAACATTATAACAGAAAAAAAAAATGTGACTTTTATACGTCTTAGCCTGCTTTTTTTTACCTGAAATGTCAGCAAAATCAAAATATTGATTCAGGGGTATTAGAATGATTTCCATGGTAACCAGCTGCTATTTAAAGAGGATTATGACTTCCCTGTGGATAAAAGTAAAAGGAAGTGGACTTTAGCAACATGGCTTTTCAGAATTAAGAAAAGGGAAAGAAATCTGAATATACACAAATCACATACACATAAACACACATACACACATACTCACACACATACACACAAACACAAACACTGCACTACATACACACATACCCACACACATACATACACACACACACATGCACACACACACTATACCATACACACATAATACATACTCACATACTTACACTCACACACACACATACCCCCCACACACTATACCATACACACATACATACATACTCACATACACTCACACACACATGCTTACACTCACACACCACACACACAACTTGCACAACAAGGAACAGTACGATTTGGCTTTTACAACTTATTGCTCCATCACATTCAAATTTACAGTAGCCACTCTAGCATAGGGTCTTCTACAGAAATTATGCCTTTAAACTTTTCAGTGTATATCATAAACTGGCAATCATCAACATGCAAATATTTAGACTGCTGGGTTTCCTTTTTTATCTCTGTGGTAGTTGTTTCTTGTCATGAAATAACAGGAAGAAAGTTCTCTAGAAAGGACAGTGGGTCACATGAGCTGTTTCTTGTGTGTTATTCAACCAAGAAAGTGCTATTCGGCCTCACTCTGTCATCCTCTTTCTCTGGTGAACCTGTTGCTCCTTAAAGGCAATGAAAGGAGCACTGCCTGGGCATGGTCAAGGGATTGTACAGAGTCAAGGGGCAAACTCTGACTTTAGGCAAGTGACAACATGACACTTTTTTTTTTTTTAAACATCTGAGATAACACCTGCAGTGCAGAAATCAAGATGGTACTATTCCTCCTGCATAGCATTATAACTACTTGGCGCATCAGTGCGAATGGTGTGTATGATAAAAATAAGTTGCTGAAGAAATATAAGCTCAATACAACACTAAATGTCATTAGTAGTCCTGAGCGACAGGAATGTGTTCAGCTTAACCCATCACAGATATTCCAAAGTGGAAGGGGAAGAGGAGATGAGCTGATACGCTTTCCACCATGTAACAAGCACAGATCACATGAAACCATGAAGGATGAAAAGTGCTGGAGAAAATGTGGAGTAGGGACTTTGTTTTGTACACAGCTGGCTGTGCTGTTAAGTGGTGCAGATGCTATCAGGAGCAGCATGGGAGTTCCTCAAAAATCGAAAAATAAAACTACAATAGGATCCAGCAATCCGGGTCTTACTTTCTTTTCTTTTTTAAAGAAAGTAATTATTTTTATTTTATGCGTGTATGTATATGAGTGTTTTACTTGCGTGTATAGGCACCACCTGCAGGCCATAGGGGACCAGAAGTGGGCACTGACTCACCAGAACTGGACATAATGGCTGTTTGCAAGTGTGTGGGTGCTAAAAACTGATCCTGGATTCTCCGCCAGAGCAGCATGTACTTTTAACCACCGAGCAGTCTCTCCAGCCCAGATGTTAATAGTTCTACCATGTTAATGTTTTCATGTAGCAATATTAAGTCAGCCATATTAATCATTTCATTTGCTCTCCTACAGCATATTCATATTAATTCTTTCATAACTGTTAATTTGGCTAACATTATAAATAATGATGTAAATATTTTTGGACATGGAGGTCTGCAAAGGCATGATTTACAGGATTAGAACTATCACCCTAAACAATTCAATCTCTTTAGCATTCATTCACCTTTTTCCTCCAGTTGTTTTCAGTGTTATACTTACGGTGTTATCTGAGGACTATTTCTTTACAAAACAATGAGAAAACAGTTCTGAATCAATCGGCACAACTATCCTAGTTTCTGATGCTCTCTTTCAGGAATGATTGAGAATAATTTTAATTTAATTTTACTTGTGTCGGTATCTACTATAGCACAGACAGCTTTGAACGTCCAGTACTTCCATCCTTCATCTTTGAAACGCATTAAAGACTTGGGATTCCACACCCAGTGTGGAATTATTTCTTTTGACTCACACAAGTGGCCTTCCCAGCCTTGAGAAGGCTGAACAGACCTTGAGCACTTGCCACAAAGGACCTCATTGACCTTGGTGAAGTCACCTGCCTTGGTTGTAGGTGCAAGTTCCCACAGGAACTTTGAATAGACTGCCCACCGACCTTGCTTGGCAACATAATCCAACTGAAACAAAGGATGGGGTCTGTGGGCTTGCCCTATATAAACACAGCGCTGAATATTCAACTTGGAGCCTTGATCAGAGCCTGTCTTGGCTTCATTCTTTCAACCTACCCCATCTCTTTTCATTTCCAGCACCCCCTTTCAGGTAAACCCAGTTTGTCCTTTGTGGGGCAGTGAGCTGTGCACAGACAGCCTGGTCCCCAGTAGAGCACAGGCCTTGAACCACTGTGATACTAAGGGACAGCAGGTGTTCCACCATGCCTCCTGGGCCCCTGGCTCCTGGGCTCCTGGAAATGCACCAAGCTCTTGGGACACTACCCCCACAGTTACCAAGCAACAGCCAGGCATGCTCTTCCCCATACTTACCTGGCAACAGTCAGATAGGCCAGGCCCACTATAAAAGGGTCTGTTTGCCCCCTCCTCTCTCTTGTTCTTACTCTTGCCCTCTTGCTTCCCCCCTCTCTGCTTTCCCTCTACCCACCCACCCCCATTTGCTTCTGGCCATGGCCAGCCTCTACTTCCATAGTCTCTCCCTCTATCTTTCTTCAATAGACACCTTAAAACCATGGAATATCTTTTCCCACTGGGTTCTGCTGTACTGGAGCAATGGAGCATGTCTTGCCCTAATCAGCCTCACAACTAACCTCCCAACAGGAGGCCTCCTTGTGCTTCAGTCACAGCTCTGCCAACCCAATCCAAGCTAGCCACCCCCTGAGCAAGACAAGTACTCTTGTCCCCACCATAACTAGCTGGAGTGCTCTCCTCCCTGCCCTTTTCTCTTCAGTCCTGGGCCAGAGTACGCCTGTGGGCGCCCACTCTGTTCTCAGCTCTTCCACAGCATACAGCTGCATCTGGACTGCGCTTCCCCTCACCTCCAGCAGGGACCTGCAGCACCTGTCTGAGTCTTGCCTTGCCCAGAGGCCCTAGCCCTGAGCGGACACTTGGCTGCTGGACAGCTACACACACATGGGAGTGGAATCTGCCTCCTACAGTATTTTCATGTTGTCCCTAATGATCTCGACTATATCACTGACTCAGAACCCAGTCAATGAGGACATTTGTCTACCATCAGTGTCTTAAAAACCAAACAAACCCCTTCAAAGAGCCTGTCAAAAACAGAAAAGTAGAGGTTTCCATAATGTTATTTTTCACACCTCCATGTAATCAGCAAATACTTTGAGTCTACTACCATCTTGTATTTGGCAGATTCGACCAGCAGAAGTAGCTCTATTGCTTGTAATCAACTTTATTTCTAATTCTTCATCTTAGTCTCTTTGACTTGATCCATATCACAGAGCAAGCTATGATTAAAGGAAAGATTCTGGAAACCAGAAAACATGCCATGACAGCCACAGCAGTTTTTGTGCAATTAATTGTTTAGCTAGGCAAGAAATAGTTTCACACATTTTAATCTGTGTGTTTGTTGCTCCTTGGCTGCTGGCAATTTAAAGATTCCTGTTTTTTTGTTTGTTTGTTTGTTTTGTTTTTTGTTTTGTTTTTTTTTTTATAACAGGCTGCTTAGCCTTTTGGTTTCCAAATGTCCCCAGGGTTCTAGTCTGTAGCAGTGTGAGATAAGAAATAATATTGATTTATTTTAAAGCAGTCAAATTTATGATTTGTTAATCAGCCACAGAAAAGTAGGCATCTTACAAACTTGTTGGCAGCAGGAGTGAGATAAAGTGTGTTCGTGGAGTGCCAGGCTCATTGTATGGCACATACTCTTGCTTCCCTCACAAAGGGCTAAGTTATTAGAAGAGAGTGGTTAACACCAAGTCTTCCTAGGCTTGATAAGAAATGAGAAATTAGAGCCTCAGAAAATGCTGATGTTTAAGCCTTTGGATTATCTTCGGAACCCTGTCAGATTTATAGGATTTTTTTTTTAATGTGTTACTACATACTCTTCTTTCTTTTTTTTTCAACTGTTTAAAAATTATTTTATTTGTTAGGAAAATTTCACACTTGTACACAATGCATTTCTATCATATTCACTCCCATTTTCTATCTCACCTTCTCCCAGGTTCCTTCTAAACACACCCCTTCTCAACTGAATATCTTCCTGCTTATCTGTCTGTCAGTCTGTCCATCTATCTACCTGGGAGTGAGTTTCCCAAAAGTCAAAATTTTGGAAAAACCTGTAGAATTCCCAAGGACGTTTGTTCCTACAAAGTAGTAGTACAAAACAGCAGTCGTGTTTTGATTGCATCCTCCAGATAACTGTCACTGACCTTGGTATGCATAACAGGAGGCATCTGTCTTTCTCAGCATCCTTCTAAGAAGTGGGCTAAGTGCTATGTTGCCTATAGTAAGAAAACACAAAAATCCCTTAGTGAGCTCTCCATCCATTAGCATGGGATTGTTCTTGTTCATTCTATGAGTGTGGAAAGTATGTGGTTATCATGAAAGGCCTCCATTCTGGGATTTCTCTTTCTATGGTTGGCAGAATCACATGCTGCTTGGCTTCCTAGAGTAAAAGCCATCTGTCAAACAGGCACTGTTCAGATGGAGATGGGGCCGTACAACTACCATGTGTGATTGCTCTATAAATGAACTTCAAGGCACATGAATGAAACACTTTGCAAGCCAAACCCTTGTGCAATGTGTTTTACTCTCTGTTCTGGTCATAGCTGCAGCTAAATATCTTCTACTGAGTCTTGGATTGACCTAACTTTTTTCAGTGCTCAGACTCAAAGAAGGACTTGTGATCTGTGTTTTTGACATAAATAGATTCTTTCTTGAGATGCCAACAGGCATAAAGTTCCTTGGGTGTGTGTGTTGGGGGAAGGGTTCTACTGCAATAAGGAATAGATTTTGAGACTTTTCTATTGATGGGAACAAATTATCCCAAATATTGTGAATTAAAACAACTCATTGTTATTATTATCACAGTATGTATTGGTTAGGTAAGTATTTTTAGGATCCCCCAAGGCTGTTATTCAGGATACCAACAAGATTTGGGGTCACACCTGAGGCTTAGGGTCCCTGCCAAACTTGTCATGTTAAGATTTACTTTGATGAAATTTTGGAACACACAGTAGTTTGTTTTTTAAAAAGAGAACAGACAAGTGCCTATGCCACATCCACTCTAGTAGTGACCCATGTGACAGGCCCAAAAGCCTGGATGCAGTCCTGAGGCGAAAATTTCATGGAAACTTAGTCTCCTGGAACCATGGCAGCCAGTAATAATGAATGCTCCAAATCTGACCTTGCTTTAGTTGGTAAACGGATCTGTATGCTTTCTCTCAATATTGTTTTATTATAAGTGCCTCTAATGATTGATTTTGACATATAGCTAAGTTAGATTCTTCATCAGTCCTAGGCAGTCCTTGAGCTGACCCTGGGCATGGATAGCTGAGTCACTGCCCTACACAGGAATTTACAATTATCTAGGAAGAAGGAAGGTTGTGGTCTAGGGAGGAGCTAGAGTAGATACTTAGAACTATATAGATCGCTGAGTTATGCCCATACACAGGAATTTACAATGGCCCAGGGGGAAGGTGGACTATACAATAGACTACAATTGGAACTCTGGCAAGGACATGAAGCCCTTGTCCCTCGCTTCTAAGATTAAGCTGACCTTAGGTGGGGCTGCTTTTGATCCCAGTTGTTAACATTGAATTTTTTTTTATCCCAATTGATTCCTGTTAGCTTTTTGTATGCATTCCTCTGTTTTGTGTAAAAGTCACTTATAAGACTGGTGCCCGCTTTGAGGCAAATTACATTCAGGTACTATAATTCCTTTTGTCCATATTTGTTTGTCACCTGAGCCAACACAGGTTCATATGGGTAGCAGCAAAGTATATGGTTGATAAGCTATAATGTTTATTTTGCCATGTACCTTTTAGTTCAACTGAATGATATAAATCAAAGAATGTTTCACTTGTACCTCTACAATCTCAAAAACAACTCCAAGTTTCTCAATTAACACATGACAAAGAACCGGGCATGGTGGCACATGCCTTTAATCCCAGCACTTGGGAGGCAGAGGCAGGTGAATTTCTTTGTTCAAGGCCAGCCTGGTCTACTAAATGAGTTCCAGGACAGCCAGGGCTACACAGAGAAACCCTGTCTCGAAAAAAAACAAAAAAACAAAAAACAAAAATAACAACAAAAAAACACATGACAAAGAACTAGTATTTCTTTCCCTTATATGCTTGTTATATACTAATTTTATTTTTTCTTGTATTTCAGGATTTTATTGAGCCACTCTGGCTCATTGCAGCACTTATTTATTTATTTATTTATTTATTTATTTATTTATTTATCTATTTATCTATTTATTAACTAATTTATTTATTTCCTTTTATTGAAAATTGATTTCCCCCCTTACATAATGTATCCTGATTACTGTTTCCCCTCCTTCTAATCCTCCCTGTTCTTCTCCACTTCCATGCCACATCTAGATCTACTCCTTTCCTCACTCTCATTGGAAAATAAACAGGTTTTTAAGGGATAATAATAGAATAAAACAAAATATAATAAGATTAAACAAAAAATTAATACATCACAGTAGGACAAAACAGATAAAGAGAAGGGTAAAGAGTCCAAGTTGGGACACAAGAAAAGGATATAGACTTAGAGATCCTCTCCTCAGCACATTGGGGAATCCCATAAAAACACTAAACTGGAAGCCATAATGAATACCTAACAGAACTGTAGGGTAAAGTGAGAGAGAGAGAGACAGACAGAGAGAGAGAAAGAGAGACAGAGACAGAGAGACAGAGAGACAGAGAGACAGAGACAGAGAGACAGAGAGACAGAGACAGAGAGACAGAGACAGAGAATATAATATAAAAATAAAAAATGAGATAAACACTTTTAAAAGTCCTGACATAACATTAAAGGAACCTGCAAAGATGCTGTTGCGTTTGCTTTCTGTTGGCCATCTACTTCTACACATTCAACCTACCCTTTAGAGTAGTAGGTTTCCCCAGTGAGTCTTCCTTATAGAAACTAAATTTTCATTTGCAAGTGGTTATCAGTTGGAGACAGTTTCAGGGTTATCCATTTTCCCCTTAACCTCCAGGACCACATCTAGTGTAATCACACGCAGACTTTGTGCATGCTGCCTCATCCTCTCTGGGTTTGTATGTGTGTCCGTTCTTTTACACTTAGAGGACCTTGTTCCCTTTGTGCCTTCCATCCCTCTTGGCTCTCACACTTTTACTGCCTCCTCTTCTAAAGGGTTCCCTGAGCCCTGAAAAGTATTTGATGGAAGCATCCCATTAAGTGCTCATGTTCCAGAGTCTCTCACTTCCTGCGTAATGTCTGGTTGTGGGTCTATGTATTTGTTCCCATCTGGTGCAGGAGCAAGCTTTTCTGATGATAGCTGAGAAGACCACTGAACTATGAGTATAGCAGCATGTCATTAGGAGTCAATTTATTGCCACATTCTTTTATTACAACATTTATATTTGCTTTTATCTTCTGTTCCTGGACTACTTAGTCTTAAGTTCTTGATCACCAAGGCAGTGTTGGGTATGATTTCCATCTAGTAGAGGAAGACGTAAGTCAAATCAAATATTGGTTTGTCACTCCCACAAGCTTTGTGCCACCACTGCCCTAACATATGTGGCAGGCAGGATACCAATATAGATAAAAGGGTTTGGAAATAGGTTGCTGTTTCTATTTATCCTTTGGTAACATACAGAGTACTTTCCTGTACCAAAGATACTAGCACATAGAAGTCAAGGCTTAATATCGACTCTAGCTTGACCTCTCCATGTTCCGTGAGTTATGTAAGTGTCGTCTTCAGGAAAAGGATCTGACTACAGTTTTGTGGGTAACAATCTATAGTCTTGGCAGTGGCAGTGGTATGGGTTGTTTGGGGGTTCCTGTTGAACCTCTTTGTCCAACAAATTAATTTTATTTTCTTAATTTTATATTCTTCCTAGTACTGGAAACTTTGTTTTGCAACCACATGTGCACAATTGTGTCTCTGTCTACCCCATCCCTTGGCATTGTTTTTAGATAGTCTTCATATAGGTAAATATTTTAGAAAGTTTCCACTGTATTCTTTCATACTACCCATCAAATGGGTTCTTAATTTTGTATGTCTTTACCTGTGTTTCCTCCCTTGTCCCCTTTCCCTCCTCTTCCCCACTTGATTTTCCCATTCTGTCCCTACCCCACCCATAACTAATTATTCTATTACCCTTTCCCAGGAAGATATATCTGTTCCCCCTAGCCCCTATGCTATAGGTATACCTAACACTGTAGTTCTAGCTTGGCTTCCATTGAGCTAACAGCTAATATCCACATATAAGCAAATACATACCATATTTGTATTTCTGGGTATGGGATAACTCACAATGAGTTTTTTCCTAGTTCCAATCATATAGTTGTGAATTCAAAGATTTTAATATTTTCAATGAGTGAGTAATATTTCATCATGTAAATGTACCACATTTTCTTTACCCATTCCTCTGAAAGATATCTAGGATGTTTTGAATTCCAGGCTATCATGAATAGAGCAACAACGACCATAACTAAGCAAGTGCCTTTGTGGTAGTCGTAAGCATCATTTTGGTATATGTCCAAGAGTGGTATAGGTGCATCTTGAGGTAGATCAATTCCCATCTTTCTAAGGTACTACCACATTGATTTCCATAGTGGTTGTAAAAATTTGAAGTCCTATTTGCAATGGTTGAGTGTTCCCCTTGCTCTATATCCTTGCCAACATGAGGATTATTTAATTGATTTTAGCCTTTCTGACAAATATAAGATGAAATCTCAAGTGGTTTCAGTTTACATTTCCTTGATAACTAACAATGGTAAATATTTCTTTAAGTGTTTCTCGGCCATCTGAGTTTCCTCTTTTGACAATTCTATCTTTTAGATCTGTACCACACTTTTAATTGTATTGTTTGTTTCCTTGATATCTAGTTTCTTGAGTTCTTTACGTGATTTGGAGATAAGCCCTTCTATCAGATGTGGAATTGGTAAGAGCAGCTTCTGATTTCGTAGGCTTCATTTTGTGCAAATGACTGTTTCCTTTATCGCACAGAAACTGCTCAGTTTCATGAAGTTCCCCCTTTATTCATTCTTGATTTTAGTGCCTGTGCACTATGTGTTCTGTTCACAAGTCTTTTCCTAAAAAATGAATTCATGATTATATCCAGCTTTCTCCTCTAAATGTATCTGGTTTTATGTTGAAGACTTTAATCCACTTGGAGTTCAGTTTTGTACTGGGTTACAAGTATGGATCAATTTCTATTCCTCTACATGCAGCCATCCAGTTTGACCAGCACCAATTGTTGAAGACACTGTCTTTTTTTTTTTTAAAGTGTTTCTGGCTTCTTTGTCAAAAATTGGGTGTCCATAGCTGTGTAGACTTATGTGTGTGTCTTCAATTCAATTCTATTGATCAGTGTGTCTGGGTTGTGCCAGTACCATGCTGTTTTTATTACTGCAACTCTGTAGTATACTTTGAAGATGGGGATGGTGATACCTCCAGCACTTCTTCCGTTATTCAGAATTGTTCTAGCTAGAGTTGTTTTATGTTTCCATCAGAAGCTGAGGATTGTAATTTTGATGGGGATTGCATTGAATCTGTAGATAGCTTTTGATTGCATAGCCACTTTTACTAAACGAATCCTCTAGGTCCACGAGCATGAGAGAGCTTTCTATCTTCTGATTATTTTCTGTGCCTTTCTTCAATACATTAAGGTTTTATTATACAGGTCTTTTACTTGCTTGATTAGAGTTATCCCAAAATATATTATTTGAGGCTATTGTGAAAGGTATTGTTTCCCTGACTACTTCCCCAGTCATTTGTGATTTGTACATAGGATGGCTACTAAGGGTGTGTGTGTGTATGTGTGTGTGTGTGTGTGTGTGTGTGTGTGTGTGTGTGTGAGTTTCATATCCTGAAACCTTGCTGAAAGTGCTATTAGCTGTGGGAGTCTCTTGGCAGAGCGCTGGGGTCTTTTATGCATAAAATTATATAATCTGCAAATAAATAAGATAATTTGACTTCTTCCTTTGCAATTGGTTTTCCACTGTGAAAATTTTTAATGTTTTTAAAAAGCCAATAAAAAGGATAAGCATTCTTTAGTTATATTAGGAGACACCATGAGCATTATTGTGTCTTAAGGTTTTATAAAAGTATATTATGTGCATGGAATGTATTTCAATTCACCTCTCCACCCTTACAGCAGTCACATTTGTCCCCAGTATAGATTCACTTTTATTCTTGTGTCATAGATGCATGTCTGATTTTATATGTCTGTATAATCTAGGAGCCTCAAATGAGCAAAAACATACTGTCTGCCATTCTAAGGATGGCTTGACTCAGTCTATCTGCATTTATTTACCTGAAAAGCACCCTGACTTCTCTTTCCTTATAGCAGAAAATCCATTGTGAGCCTATGCTACCTTTTCTTTATCCACTTTTCCACAGATGGTCACCAAAGTTGGTTTTATAACTTAGCTATTAAAAATAGTGCTTCAACTAACATTGATGTGCAAGTATCTTCCTGATATGTTGATTTAAGTCTTCATTCTTTTGCATTTTTTTCCAATTTTTATTAGGTATTTACTTCATTTACAATTTAAATGCTATCCCCAAAGTCCCCTATACCCTCCCTCCACCCCGCTCACCTAAACACCCACTCCCCCTTCTTGGCCCTGGTGTTCCCCTGTACTGGGGCATATAAAGTTTGCAAGACCAAGGGGCCTCTCTTCCCAATGATGGCTGACTAGACCATCTTCTGCTACATATGCAGCTAGAGACATGAGCTCTGGGGGTGCTGGTTAGTTCATATTGTTGTTCCACCTTTAGGGGTTGCAGACCCCTTCAGCTCCTTGGGTACTTTCTCTAGCTCCTCTATTGGGGACCCTGTGTTCCATCTGCTAGCTGACTGTGAGCATCCACTTCTGTGTTTGCCAGGCACTGGCATAGCCTCACAAGAGACAGCTATATCAGGGTCTTTTCAGCAAAATCTTGCTAATGTATGCAATAATGTCTGCGTTTGGTGGCTGATTATGGGATGGACCCCTGGGTGGGGCAGTTTTTGGATGGTCCATCCTTTTGTCTCAGCTCCAAACTTTGGCTCTGTAACCCCTTCCATGGGAGTTTTGTTCCCAGTTCTAAGAAGGGGCGAAGTGTTGAGTTTCATGTGTTTTATAAATTGTATCTTGGGTATTCTAGGTTTCGGGGCTAATATCCACTTATCAGTGAGTGCATATTATGTGAGTTCTTTTGTGATTAGGTTACCTCACTCAGGATGATACCCTCCAGATCCATCTATTTGCTGAGGAATTTCATAAATTTATTGTTTTAAATAGCTGAGTAGTATTCCATTGTATAAATGGACCACATTTTCTGTATCCATTCCTCTGTCGAGGGACATCGCAGTTCTTTCCAGCTTCTGGCTATTATAAATAAGGCTGCTATGAACAGAGTGGAGTATGTGTTCTTATTACCAGTTGGAACATCTTCTGGATATATGCCCAAGAGAGGTATTGCTGGATCCTCCGGTAGTACTATGTCCAATTTTCTGAGGAGCCGCCAGACTGATTTCCAGAGAGGTTTTACAAGCTTGTGTTTATTGTTTATATATGTTTGTTTGTTTGTTTTTATTGATTTCATCTCTGAGTTTGATTATTTCTTGCCATCTGCCTCTTTGGAATATTATTTCTTCTCTTTGTTCTAGAGCCTTTAGATATACTGTTAGACTCTTGTATGAGAGATCTCTCTTCAATATTTTTAAAGTAGTTATTTAGTACTATGAACTTACCTATTAAAAGTACCTTTATTGTATCACATGTTATATATTCATTATTATTCAATTGTAGAAAGTCTTTAATTTCCTTAAATTTCTGATCCTGGCCCATTTCTCATTCAGTAATGGGTTATTCAGTTTGCACGAGTTTGTAAGATTTCTTTTGTTTCTGTTGATATCCAGCTTTAATCTCTGGTAGATAGATAGGATGCATGGTGTTATTTCTTATATCATTTTTCTTATATCTGTTGAGACTTAGTTTATATCTGAGTATTTGGTCAGTTTTGGAGAAAGAACCATGATGTTCAAAAAAGAAGGTATATTCAGTGTTTGGGTGAAATTCTGTAAATATCTGTTGAGTCTATTTGGTTTGTATGTGAGCGAGATACAGCATTTCTCTGTTTAATCTTTTTCTAGATGACCTGTATATTGGCTGCTGGCATATTGAAGTCTCCCGTTATCATAGTATGGAAGGTCAATGTGTGATTTAAGCAGTGCTGGTGTTTTTGTTTTGTTTCATTTTGTTTTGTTTTGTTTTGTTTTTATGAATTTGAGTGCCCAAGTGCTTGGGGTATAAACGTTAAGAATTGCAATGTATTCTATATGGATTTTTTCTTTGATGAGTATGTAGTATCCTTCACTAAATACTGGTTAGTTTTGCTTTGAAGTCTATTTTGTCAGATATTAAAATGGTTTCATCTGCTTGCTTCCTGGGTTCAGTTACCTAAAACAAAAAAAAAATCCCATTCTTTATCCTGAGGGTGTGTTTATCCTTGTTGTTAAGGTATGTTTATTGGATGCAGCAAAAGGATGGATCACATTTTCACATTCATTCTGTTAGTCTGTGGGATTTTGTTTGTTTGTTTTCCATTTGTTTTGTTTGTGGTGGAGTGAGAACAATAATGTTGACAGATACCAATGAACACTGTTTGTTGATTTATGCTATTATATTGTTGTTACGGTGGTGGAGGCAGCAGCAGCAGCAGTGTGTGTGTGTGTGTGTGTGTGTGTGTGTGTGTGTGTGTGTATTCCTTGTTTTGATTTGCTTAGATTATTTGTTTATGGTTAACTTCCTGGCAACAGCCAGATAGGCCAGGCTCCTTTTATAGTGGGCTGGGCTACCATTCATTGCCAGGAAACTGTGGGAAGGAGCATACCTAGTTGTTGCCAGGAAACTGTGGGGTTGGAGTCCAGATAGCCTATGTGACTGATGGCCACAGAATTGTGGAGCTGAGGTTTCATGTCAGGAGCCTAATGTCTGGGAGCTTGGCAAACAGGCCTTCTGTCTCTTGCAGATTAATCTGCTGGGTCTCCAGGGTTTAAACCTAGCTAGGCCAGAAAACAGGATGCCTTTCATGGTCCCACATGTGTGTGCATTGTGCTGTAAAGACAGGTGAGTGTGTTAATATCTGTGTATACATGCAATTGGAAACAAAATGTCAAGCTCAATTCTTCTTTGATTTCTTGTCACTTTACAATATGAGGTAGTCTTTCACCAAACATTGAACTCATTGATTTGGCTTATGGTTTGGCTTATGGTTGTCCCCACCTTTCATCCAACAGCAGTGGGGCTGCAGATGTTCGCCAGTTCACCTGGGTGGTTTTTTTTTTTTTTTTTTTTTGTTTTTTTTTTTTGTTTTTCGAGACAGGGTTTCTCTGTGTAGCCCTGGCTGTCCTGGAACTCACTGTGTAGACCAGGCTNGCCTCGAACTCAGAAATCCGCCTGCCTCTGACTCCCAAGTGTTGGGATTAAAGGCGTGTGCTACCACGCCCAGCTTCACCTGGGTTTTACATGGTTAATAAGGATCTGAAGTCGTATATTCACTAGGGACTTTACCTATGGTCCATATTTCAGGTCCCATATTTTTATTTATTTTAATTAAACATTTTTTCCTAATTGTGTCTGGCCACTGAATTTGGCCATGATAATTTGCATGCTACATACATTTTGAAGAAGATAATGTATACCATCTATATTTACTTCCAAATCAAGGAAGCCAGAAAGATATAGATTTGTGCCTTAATTGAGATGTGCCTCTGTTTAAATGTTTGTGAACTCTTGCTTTAACAACATGTGCAAAACAGCTTGACAGTAAAGACAACCAAATTACATGTAAAATTAATTGCCACATTCCCAAAACAACTGAATAGAGAATTATTAATTTGGATGGAATAGTCAGCTGGATTTGGAAGTGTTGAGACAAAAATTTTATATGGTGCAAGAGGAAAAGGTTGTATCTTAAATGTTTCTGTAATCATTCCAAGATAAATAGAAGTATTAGCCTCTCTCTCAGTCCAGAAGGGCATAAAAATGCTGATGCCACTATAAACAAGTCAAAGTCTCTTTGAGACCAGCGGATCAGTTTCAGAATCAGCTATTATGATCCATGTGATTGTCCTTTCAGTAGTAATTTATTATGCATGTCCTATCAGAAGTAAAAGAGTGAATAAATAAAAACATATTAGATTTATAAATGTGTTTGTGTGTTGAAGGGTAATACATGCTCTACATGTAGAATGGTAGAATGTTGAGCAAGGGACATGGATTCACAAATAGACAGGACAGACTTTAAATACAAAGACTAAAAGTCCTTTGGGTTGAGACATTGCATCAGATAAGGCCAAATCAGGAGAGAAAAAGCTCAGCATAAGATGGAGAAGGGAATTTTTCTGTGAAGAAACTGAGGGTTGAGTAACAGGAATGCAGGTTAGCAGAAAGTAAAACAAGCTGAAAAGAATGCAAGGCAGAAATGCATGAGGAGCATCACTGTTCCTAGGGCTGAGATAGAGCAGCTTTCCGCTCAGTTCTCAGGGTGAGACAGTCTTAGAAGACACTAGTGTGAATCCATGGATTGGAATGGCATCTCCCATTGAGCAGTTATGCAGATAGAACTTGTTGGAAATCCCTATTAGGGGAAGACACTGGGAAATCCAGTCTCTGTGCTGGAAAAAAGTGTTGCCAGAATTTCAAACTAGAGAACCTCTACTATGAGATGACTTTGGGTCAGCAGGTATCTAAGGCATTTGGAATATTTCAGAAGGTAAGTTTAAAGAATTTGCAGGAAGTAGACATGGGGAAACTCTCTCTGGATGTCCTATAGGAACCTGATGGACAATATTCTGGAACTGCAAAACAAAGCCCCTTTCAAATATTTTTTCTTTGGTGCCTTTTATTGATGAAGTATAACATTGGACCAACCAGCCCAGGGAGTAAGTAGGCAAAGGTCCTAGATTTCTTGTAACACAAACCTATATGACTCTTTTCATGGTGACAATGGTATGCCCATAGTTTCAGATTCCACCCAGGCTACAGTTCTTTACTGTAGCAAGCTAATGCATCTTTTCAAAGCAAAAGATTAGGCGTATTTAATCATAAAAGCCTGGTGTAAGTTTCAGACATAAGTAGTTCAGAAGGATTGTACTTCCCTGAGGCTGATGCTGCCACAGTCTGTCAAGCATGATGGAGCTTGTTTAAAGACTCACAGAGGCCCTGGAACATGGAGGCAGGGGTTTCTGTTGGTGAATAAAAAGCACATCAGAGAGAAATGAGAAGTTTTTCTTTCTGAAGAGGAGTCTACCTTTTTCTGTTGCTTTTTCTTTGAATAGCTCTAGACAAACAAGTGTATGGTGTTCAGAGTGCCAATCCAGAGTCTCAGAGCTGAGCTTGAGAAGAAGAGGCAGAAGATGACTAATAAACTATCAATAACTGAGAGAGCTCTTTATAACCACTGTATTTTCTCTCTTCAGTGGTATTAAGAGGGAAGAAAGAGAAAGGGCCTGTCTCAATGGGTTTATATGACATAGTCCTTTCCTCAATATCACCATCTAAGAAAGTCTAAGAAAGTCTAGATGTGTGTTTATCACTTTTTATGTTTATTATTAGAACAATTGTTTGAAAAGTTCCAATGCCAAAGAGTATTCATGCCTTCCTTTACTGGATTATGATAATTTAAAGAAGAAAACCAATGTTTAGTCAGAATTTCAGACACATAAAATTGCCGCATATGAAAATTCTAAAATCATTTAGATATTTTAATAACCCATGGTCGTTTCATTCCTTGTTTTCATGACTAATTTGTTTTGTGTTCCATATTTTTTTTTTATTTCAGAGTAGCATTGCAAACAATCAGCTAAATAATATATTTTAAAAGTCACTCAAACATTTCTTATTTCCAACTATGGTCTTTATATCAACTATTTGAATTATAAAAAACTAATCCCCAATCCCAAAATAACTCTAAAACTGTCATCAGAAAATGTTTATCTTGATAAACACTACATCAGAGCAGCATACAGAACCTGCAGGCACATTGGAGTATTCTTCTCTGTCTTTCAACTTGAATTACTTTCTGCATGAATTGGGATAATGGTTTTGGAGTCAATTTAAGCATTTTCCCATGGACTGATTGATTGATTTGCTTATTCGTGTATCTATTCTTGAGTGGGTATGTGCATACCACTGCACACATGGTGAGCTCAGACAGAAGCTCACTGCTTTCTTACCATATGGGTCCTAAGACATGGATTTCACTTGTCAGACATGGTGGGTAAGTGCCCTTACCTCTGAACCAATGTGCTTGCCTGGAAATAATGTTTGCAGGATAATCTGTGATCTGAAATGCTCACATTCAAATGATATCCCAGAAGAACTTGTGTTTTTACGAGATATTTGGAAGGTGGTATAAGCAGCCAAAATAAATATAGCCAAGGGTGGGAGGATAGAGACAAACATGTTGTCTCATGTTTTAAATAGATATTTTGTGCACCTGAGTTAAAACTTTACATCTTTCCCACTTCCTTTATTTTGGAAATTGTATGTGAGAAAAAGTAGTTGAATTTGAGCAAATCAACAAATAAAAGATCCTTTCATAGAGTTGCCCTCACAGTCAGACGCCATGTTGTCAAATCTTGTAATCACAGTCTCAATTCAGCCATCACATAATTAGTTAACAGTGAACACAAAATTGCCAGACTTGTGCTCTCTGTTGACTGCTCACAGTGAATGTTAAACTGAAAACCATGGCCAGCATGCCAGCGAGCACTGGAGAAACTTTCCTGAGCACACAGGAGCATGCTTTACAAAACATAACCAAGAATGAAGATGTAAAAAAAAAATGCTTCTATACTTACCATAATCACTCTAGACAACTTAGCCTGTGTATGCGTCTGTGTAATTATATGTATGTGTATATGATGTATATGTGTATGATGTATATACCTATGTATGTGTGTATGATGTAGGTGACTTTTGTAATGTGTAAATGTTTATGTAATATGTATACATATATACATATACACATACATACATACATTCGTACATATGTATGTACATACATACATACACACACATACATATATGTTCCATGTTTGTTTCTGGTGGCCACAGATACCAGAAGAACACATTGAAGCTTCTAGAATTTGCTTACACATAGTTTTGCGTTGCCATGTTGGTCCTGGGAACAAAACCAAGGTCCACAGCAAGGGTAACACATGTACTTAATCACTGAGCCATCTCTCCAACCCATGTTGTTTAAATCTTACTGGTATATTAACTCTAGAAGAACAAGAATTTTTGTATTAGATATTTTATTTACATTTCAAATGCTATCCTAAAAGTTCCCTATCCCCTCCCCCCGCCTCTGCTCCCCTACCCACCCACTCCCACTTCTTGGCCCAAGAACAGGAATTTTTACTGATGAAGATGCATCAGCTCTAGTATCTTAATATGCATTAACTCTGTGTGCAGAATTAAATTTACCATTTTTCACATGCTCAATTATTACTATTCTTATTTTTACTATTTATTTTAAATGAAAATCTTATTGGAAAGCTAGCTGTATTTGAATGTGATGACTTATTTCAGGCAAATCCCTTTAGAGTCATAGAAACAGTTTCTGATTTAAAATAATCCTGGGCATGTTCCATAAGTATGTAGCATATAATATTTTATATATCCTTATCATATTACATAAATCCAGCTGTTGAAATTCAAATTTCAGTGGGTTTCCAAAGATGTTTCAGTTATTAATTATTTGTCTCAAGAATGGGAGGTCTTGCATAGTTTTGTACTACATGATAGCCCGGGTTACTAGGTTTCTTTCAAGTGTTACGGTCCCAGTATTTCAATGGCTTTTTAGTTATTAGTGTGTACATGATTAAAGAACATAAGGTGGCTCCTTAATCATGACCTTCCCATCTTGTTTCATTGATTAGCAGTTTTCTTATGGACTCACACAATGGTCCATATGTTAGAATTCACTCATCAGTGGGAAAAGTGGTGAAGTACTAGAACTTAGAGATACAATCTAGGGGTTGGAGCAACAGATCATTAGTTAAGAACACTTGTTATTGCAGAGGATCTGGGTTCAGTTCACTGCACCCACAACTGATATACATATACACATACACATACACATACACATGCACATGCACATGCACATGTACATGCACATGCACATGCACATGCATATGCACATGCACATGCACATATACATATACATATACATACACATACACAGTTATATGAATGATGGAGTTTAATGGGAATTCTTAGCTCACTAGTTGTGTTCCATTAGGAAAGTGTTGTGGGAAAATCATATCCCCTGTTTTTTGTTCTAGGTTGTGTTTCTTGTTCCAATCTGTTCTTGTTCTGATACCATCACTATTCAGCCCTATGCATAAACTGACTTAATCAGGTTGCCCACTTTAGGATTTCAGCTTCCCAAACTAAACAATATGGAAGCCTTTAGCCTTCAAAACTATTCAATCTCAGGCATTTCATCATGGGCACTGTGCTAGTAATGCAAGACCAACACAGGTTTTGATTGGTTTGATTCTATGACATGTTCTTCCAATGGGTTTATCTAATCATGGGGAAAAAGGATGGTGGCTATATTAACCAATATTCAAGATATTTGGATTATATACAATTAAGAACTAAAAATGTTGGTAATGGATTATTTTGAATTTCTCCCCTTAGCTTTATTATCATTTGCTATTACTGCTGCAGTAAATTGTTTCAAACTGAGTAACTTAAAATTGCAGTTATTTGTCTGGTGTGAGTCTTGCTGAACTAAAACAAAGATGTCAGCATGGCAAGCTGTTATCAGTCTGGAGACATTGGAGAGAATCCTTTTGATGGTTTCGGCTTTTGCTAGCCACACATAGCCCTTGATGTGTGGCCTCTGTCTTCAGAGCTTGGCACTATCTGATCCTGTCCTCATATTACATTTCTCTGGCCCGACTTCCCTTGTCCCATCTCTTAGTGAGTTCAAAACCAAGGAAATGGTTCTCTGTTGTAACAATTCTATTGGTTAGATTGGATGTCACTAGATAATCCAGCTCTTAGCCCTTTTTCAAAGTCCTTAAATCTTATCATATTCCCCATTTCCCACTTCTCCCATGAAAAATGGTGTTTTCCCGGGTTTCAGATTCAAGGGTATGAACATCTCTTTCTGCCACTATTCTACATACTGTAGCTTCTATTTGATGTGAGTATAGGTTCCACAAATGTGGTATTGGAGCTGATTCTGGAAAAATGAGCAGAAAGAGCAAAAATGTTGTAATGTGATATCATCAGCCAGCTTCCAAACAAGAAATGAGAAAATGGGATGGCTGGGTGCTTTTACAAAACTTCATCTGCTTAGACTTTGTAACTGGAATTTTAGTCAGCTCTTGAGGACACTTTATGATAAACTGGAAAAAATTTATTACTATGGTACATATAAAACTAATTCAAATACCCCCCACCTCTGTGTGTGTTTCAGTATCATGTGTTTTTAATCCTTCAGATGGATTCAAAATTGTTCATGGGAAGAAACTCCAGAAATATTCTAATTTCAGTTGTGTTTGTTCCAAGGACTGACTTGGGCCTTGTCTTTCATAATGCACTTCTTAAACCACAATCTTGACTTTCTGAAATATGACAGTCGTGGAAGAGAGGCTGTCGAAGATTAGCACTCATTTATCTCTGGGCAGGTGCTTTAAAGTGAGAATGCTGTATAAATGCTGAAAACAAGGAGGAAAGTGCTATGTCTGGGGATTGGCAACAGCTTTCCATTGTCTGACCTCAATTAGAAAACACTTGAAGTATTTTGAAGGATTGCTGTCAAGGGACTTGAAGAGGCTTAAGGATGCAGGAGCTAACACTTCCTTAAACTGAAGTTCTTGTCATTTGTGATCCAGTAAGCTCCTACTTTGACATGGCTTAATCTTTGGGACTTATGGTTGAAATTGAACTTGTACTTACTAGAAATGAAGAGGACAACTGGATGCAAAATAAATGGAAGACACATGAGATTTAAATATTTGGACTGTTATGAAAAAGAATTCCCAGCAAATTTTTCATTAATAGTCCCATTGGGAGCCTCTTAAGATCTGTTCTTTTTAATAACAATCTATGTTATGTGCATATTTAGGCTTTATACATAAAAATAATATATTTCACTACTCCCTCAAGAACTAATATTCATGTACAATGTTTTTCCTAATTAAGATTGTATCACATAAATTCAAGGACCATGACTTATATACTCTCTAGTTTTGTATTATTGTACTTTTACTTTTTAAAAATAGAACCTCCTCATGTTATGAAGATTATAATATGAACACAAAGAACAACCAATACCCTCTGTCTACAAGTGTTATGGCCTATTAAAAAAAGTCAGTAGTTCTCTGTGTATCCTTCACACACACACACACACACACACACACACACACACACAGGTTTGTAGATGTGAAAGTCATAACCACTTTTCAATAAAAACTGGGATATTTTAGGAACATTACTTGAATTATAAAATACATCACTATCTGGTTATAAATGTCCCATAATGTAAGGACTCACTACTTTTTCTTGTTAGTTGTGAGGGTTTTTTCCTAACTTATTTTTGATAGAATAAAAGTTCACTAAGTTATAGGGTAACCGAATTTCTCCTTGAGATCCATGCCTGCAGGTATACTTTGAAAGCAAACACAATACATTTTATCAGAAATTTGAAAAGCAGAGCTAAGTTATATATCAACACATTTGTTTTTTTTTTTCAGAAATCCATTATCATAGTAAAATGTTGCTATGAGAAATTGAGTAGCATCTCTCCTATCAACAAATGTATCTGCATACAGATGACTGGGATATTTTAGGGAGTGTATTTGTTCAGTTGGAGTAGAAGCACTTTTGAGCAAGAAAGACTTAGAAAGACATTTGTAATGTACTCACAATTTTACTTGTATAACGGCTAAGCAAGACTTTAGGGATTTTGTGCGTGTGGGCAAGAAATAAGTAGTGTGATTTTAATACAAGTCTTTGTTGTTGGGGGGGGGTTGTCCCATTTTAGTTTCCCATTATTTGTTATGTATAAGTCGTTCACATATTTCATGCTAGCTTCTATACACGAATGTTTGCAAGAACCAGAGATGGAAGACATACAGGCAACAAAGTAGCTTCCCAGAGCATTCTTCTGTATTGTTTCTCATGACTTCATCACATCTTTTTATTGAGCAATTAGTAGGTGATGGGAATTGCTAAGAGCCTGGGAGATATAGTCCTGCCTAAAAGCTAATCTCTACCATTAGGGAATTTACATTTCAGTGGAGGGAAGCCAGTGAACATAAATAAATAAGAAGGCAATTAGGGGTGGATGTTATGACAGCCAATAAAGCTGTGAGTAGCAGAGGAGATTGGCAGGCAAATGACCATTTCTTAAATAAGATGATCAGGAAAAAAAAACTTTCAATAACTAGGTGACATTTAATCAGAATTGTAAAAAAAGGTAAGGAAGGACACTACATAGATGTCAGGAGTAATAATATACCAGGTAGATGGAGTGTTTTTCTCAAGTACTAAGATTCTGAGACCCAAACAGGACTGGCAAGTAAGAATAGAATACTATTATGTCTGGATCATAGTGAACCTGGAAGAGTAATCAGGACTGCTAAATTGGGTTTATTTCATGCCCAGTGTTATAAGAGTCTGCATCACATATTTTGAGTTATTACATCCATCCATTCAACATGTATGTTAAGTCACCTGGAATGCCGCAGTCTCGGGCTACACTCTGGGTACATAAGGGAGAAGAAGCCAGACAGAGCCATCATGGGGTGAGTATCCCAGGGGAGAACCCAGAAAGGGCAGAGAAGGTTAGACTTTACCACATCGAAGCTGTTCTGGTTGAAACAGAGTGCTTTCAATGGGGCTGTAAGGTGAGCAATTTACCTAGATAACGCAAGGGAAAAATAAGTATCTTTTAAATCTAAGATTGTTTTTCTTTCAGTTTCCAGTTAATGGCATCCTGTTGTGAATATGGTGTTATTTTGATATTAATCAGCTGCTTGCATCAGTGCATGGGGTCCCGAAATTAAGTAGCACAGCCTTTCAACCATCTCCTGAAATACATGAGTGAACTTTCGATGAAAAGGCATTGTTTGACACAGGTCCAACTTCCGGTCTTCTGTAAAGTTCTGCCTTGACTTGAAAGTGGCAGATTAGGGGCTGGTGAGATGGCTCAGTGGGTAAGAGCACCCGACTGTTCTTGTGAAGATCCGGAGTTCAAATCCCAGCAACCACATGGTGGCTCATAACCATCNGTAACAAGATCTGACACCCTCTTCTGGAGTGTCTGAAGACAGCTACAGTGTNCTTACATATAATAAATAAATAAATCTTAAAAAAATAAAAAAAAAAAAGAAAGAAAGTGGCAGATTAGAACATTAAGAGAAGCTTGCTAGAAATCTGGGATGGGGGGGGATAATTAGGTTAGAGGGGGTGGGGGAGTTGGTTCAGACCCATGAGTGCTTCTCATGCTCATTGCCTCGGTTTTGAATCTCACTTGCTGGTAAATCGCAAAGAATTATATGTGTTTTGTTTCTCTTTTAAATGGTAAATTCACCGAGGGAAAAGAACAGTTGCTGGTATTGCCTCCTATGGGTGTATGACAAATGATACACAAATGAGCAAAAGCAAGTCTTCCCAGTGGAATCTGTTCCCAGCAGTGCACTGAAAATCCAGACCCCCCCCCCCCCCCGAGGCTGTGGCTCCCTGTCAATTCTCCATATGTGCCCAATGTCTCTATTATCCCCTACCACCAGGACGTTCTGTGACTGTTTCAAACCACTTGCTGGGCTGTGCCTTTGGAACGCTCTTATTCTCTGGTCTAAATCCTGGGTTCTTTGTGATGGTTGTGGAAGATTTTGAGGACATAGATTTGATTGAAAAGGATTCCTATCTCCAAGGTAACACTAAAGTCTTATTGGCTGAGAACAGTTTGTCTTCCTTCTGTGAGTCTTTTTGGTATTTGGGAAGCATTATGAGGGCGAATTTGCTTGGGAACATTCAGAGTCGCAGACATGGAAGAGGCAGTGCAGATGCCAATTACACTGAGTGCCCGTTTGTTCTGTGGAGGCTGTACCTGTGCAGAAGCCCAAGGTCTCACCCCATACCCTGTTCCTGTTAAGACAAAATTTCCTCTCAAACTGAACTTTTCAAGCACCACGGTCCTGTTTAGTTTGTGTTCATGAAGCAGGCTCAGCTTCTACTTGACTGCATATTTTCCCTTGCTTTAGCTGTGACAAAATTATTGTTTGAATGGATAGGGTAGCCATACAAGACACTCGCGTATCCACTCATTAAACAATATTTTTGTATTAGTATCAATGCCAGGGTGTTCAGAATGAAGCAGCGATGTGAAAGTTTATATTTTATTTGTTGTCTTATAAAATGTCTACTTCTGTTTTCAAGCAGATACCAAGGAAGAGCTGGGGCTCTAGAGATAAGGTAGAGTCAGTTTATCTAAAGGGAAAGAAGGACAATAAGTAAGCAGAAACATACTTGTGCCTCTAGAGAAGGTGACCAAAAATCAGAAAGGGATTCCAATGAGTATTGTTCTTGTGCTGACTTTCGGAAGCAGTCCTTGACCGAAAGCCAACCTGCAATTGAAAGGCTAAGTAGGAAAAGAGGCTTAGAGGATGTGGTACTGGAAGAGCATTTGGCCAGAGAGCTTCTGTGGTCTGACTTCCCAGGGTAGAAACCTCCTTCTCCAGGGGTGTAACCATGGAAACAAGCTCTGTGAGACTTGGCTGAGGAAGGCAGTGGAAGCCCTTAACCATTCTGTTATGCAAAGGTGTCCCAGTCTGCTTGCCATCACTTGTGACACAGTACTTCAAAAGGAGGAAATATGTACTGCTGCTCACGGTTTCAGGGATTTAAGTTGATGATTATGTGGCAGCAGGTTACAACAAGGGGGTGGCATGTGTCTGAGAAGGTTGTTCAATTAATGCTTGCCAGAAAACGAAGGAGAGAGAGAGAGAGAGAGAGAGAGAGAGAGAGAGAGAGAGAGAGAGAGATTGAACAAAGTCCTCATAACCTTCTTCAAAGGTATGCCACCAATACCTACCTCCCTTCCCTTAGATCTCCGTTCTTAATAGAACCACCACCTTGAGATGAGACTAGGGTCTGCACCCAAGCCTTTAACACATAGCCTTGTGGAGGTCCAAACCTGAGCCCAAGGTGTTGCCAAGTGTGAACTATGAAGTGTGTTCACAACAGAGTTAGAGGTAACTTAGTGGAATAATTACAATCTTATAAAGAATCTCTATGTCTAAATGAGTACACAGAAGACAGTTTCTGCATATATAAAACATAGATATAGCTATGTGCACATATAAGACTTAGGGAATATGTGTTGAGATTAAACTTAAACTCATCTCCTTAGAGTTTCACCATTGATCAAAATGTGTATGAATTGAGGTTTAAGCTTGATGTTAATAGTTAAACCTAGTATTACCTTATAAGTCCAAGGTCTGACTAAAATGGGACAGACCAGAAAGGAATAATGGGATAGTATTGCAGTCTAGGTATAACAATGCCTTTCTTCTTATTATTTTTTATTGAGACTGAGTGTTCATGTCATCTTTGTGAGTTTTTTCATCAGTTGAATTCATCGAGCTTCACTTTACATTCTAATCGAAGCTCCCCTCCTCTCCTCACTCTCATAGTCACGCATGGGGGGGGGCACCCCATGAGCACCAACCCATCCTGGCACATTAAGTCACTGCAGGGCTAGGTGCATCCTCTCCCACTGAGACCAGACAACACAGCCCAATTAGGGGAACAGAATCCAAAGTTCAGAGAGAGGCCCTGCTCTCATGTTGGGGGACCCACATGAAGACCACGCTAGATATCTACTACATATGTGAAAAGGACCTAGGTCCACGCATGCTCTTTAGTTGGTGGTTTGCTTTCTGTGAGTCCATATGGACCCACATTAGTTGACTCTGTAGGTCTTGTAGTCTCCTTGAACCCTCAGGCTATCTAAATCCTTCCCCTATGCTTCCACAAGACTCCCCAAGCTCCTCCTGATATTTGACTGTAGGTCTTTGCATCTGTTTCCATCAGCTGCTGGATGAAGCCTCACAGTGGATAACTATGCAAGGCTCCTGTCTGCAAGCATAGAAGAGTATCATTAATAGTGTCAGGTGTTGTCTCTTCATATGGGGTGGGTCTCAAGTTGAGCCAGTCTCTAGTTGATCAGTTCCTTAATCTCTGCTCCATCTTTGTCTCTGTACATCTTGTAGGCAGGACAAATCTTGTGTGTTGAAGGTTTTGTGAGTGGATTGGTGTTCTTATCCCTCCACTGGAATTCCTGCCTGGCTACAGGAGGTGGCCACTTCAGCCTCAATATCCCCTACAGCTGGGATTCTTGTCTACAGTCACTCCTTTAGACTTCCTGGAGGCTCTCCTATCTCAGGACTTTGGCATGACCCAGAGATGCCCCTTCTTCAATTTACAATTTTGCTCTCTCTAGGCTCACTTGCTCTTGCTCCTTCTCCCTCTCCCTCTCCCTCTCCCTCTCCCTCTCCCTCTCCCTCTCCCTCTCCCTCTCCCTCTCCCTCTCCCTCTCCCTCTCCCTCTCTCTCAGTATCCCTATTCCTGCTCCCCTATCCCCAGTTCCCTTCCTCTATCTACCTCTAATGCTTATTTTATTTCCAGTTTTGAGTGATTCAAGCATTTTCCCTTGGATTTTCCTTGTTACTTAGCTTCTTTGGGTCTGTGAATTGTTGCATGGTTATCCTGTACTTTATGGCTAATGTCCCCTTACAAATGAATGCATACCATGCAATTTAAGTCATTCTTTGAAAATTTCACACATGTCTACCATGTATCTTCCTCATATTCACCACTTACTACCGGTAACAATCATCTGCCACTTGTCCCTCCCAACTTCATATGTTTTCATGATTTTTTAAAATTTATTTTTAATACAACATGTCCATTTCTTACTACAGAGATGTACATGAACCAACTAATCAGGCATGGATAACCTGACAGTGGCCACACCCTTACAAAAATGTAACTCTTCTGCCTCCATCAACTATCAAGGGCTATTCAGCTAGGGATAGAGTCTCGAGATCCAACTCTCTTTTCCTCCACTGCATGCTGGAACTTTTATCTTATCTCGTGCATGTCTTGTATAGGTGACCACTACTATGTGGATTCTTGTATAAAGAGCTATGTCATGTCCAGAACACAGCATTACACAGCACATGTCCCTATTCTCTGGGTTTTCCATTCTTCCATTTTCTTCTTCCAAATTGTTTCATTGTTTTTGGTAGGCATTGCTATATAGATGGCCTAGCACTCAAGGTGACTTATTCTCAGGTCTTCGAAAAGCAACACATCTCTCTATTAACTACTATCCACTGTAATTTGAAGATCCTCTGAACAAGATTGGGAGCAGCACCAGCCTATGTATATAAATTTGATAGCATGACCATTAATAAAACTAACATCAATTCGTTCTTCTCTAGGGTCCATGACTTCCCTACCATGGTTTTAGTTCCAGACATGAATCCCCCACTCTGAAACAAGCTTCAAATGAATTCAATGAAGAGAATAGTTGTTTTGCACCCATAAAAAGTCTTGCCACTATTGTACCAGTGAACACATCTTGCAGATTGACAGTGTAAGATATAGGGATCATTTTATTGTATATGATCATATTTGGATTTTTTCTGGAAGAAGCATGTATAGCACTTTCCAGCAATGTGTAATCTAGTCAACAGGGACAGTTTCCTGGTTAGTCAAAAAATTATTTCTTTGTGTCCTACAAGCAAAATGTGTGGTGTCTTCAGCCATAAAGTCTTACCATCTAGTTAGAATGATAAACCAAGAGCAATGGGAATAGCCAGGATTGTTTTCAGCACCTTGGAGCCTCTATGACAATAACTATTAGGGAGATAATTCCTGCCTACCACCAAGAAATCTATTTAATAAAGTGTGTTTCCTGGTAAGAGTATTAATCCTCAGTATGTGGTATTTCTTTTCAAAATCACTGTTCTTTTAAATATACTATATTTTAATTAGCTTATAAAGTAATGGGGTTTGATAAACCTTCTTCATGTATCTTTAGTTTTGGTTCAGACAGGGACGGGGAAGGGAGATTATGGGAGCAAAGGAAGTTAAGAGAGGGCAAGAGGGTAACCAGGATGCATTCTGCACGTGTATGAGATTGTCAAAGGATTAATAAGAATTGGATATTTCTTTTGTTGCTGTGTCCTGCTCTCTAAACCTTTATCAAAAATCTGTGTGGCAGTGTTTATAAAGATATTTAATTATACTTTCCATTTTACAAAAAAAAAAAAAAAAAAACCACCAACAACAAAACCATTAAGATGAGAAAAATTAAGACAGGAACCCTGACATCACTCTGAGAGCAAATAATCTCAAATGAATGTCCTACTTTTCTGAGAAAACTGAGTTCTAAAATATGGACATCTACAGGATTGAAGCCTATTGTACAAGGAAAGTGGGCTATTGATCTGACAGTTCAATGAACATAAAATCTATGTTTATCTGGGTAATCACTCATTTTACAATTCCTGGAACTGGTGGTTCTTTGATACTGGCACCATTAATTTTTATAGCTCCATGTTAAGCAATTGTGCAGTATATGCGAAAGCACATGTTCTCATTACACAATTTCCTAGGCAGCCATAGAGGAGCTTTATAGAGAAAATGGCAATAATTGAAAATGATACTGCTTCTGTGTTTTGAGTATTTCCTATGTCCCATACAGTATGACTGATACCTACAATCTATCACCTTTAATATCTTCACATGGCCATATGGAGAAACATTGCTAGCTCTGTTTGAGAGTTGAGTTCACTGAGCCTGAAAGAATTTATTCTTTGCTTTTCCTAGGTTATACAACTGCTAAATTTGATTCAAATTAAGACTAATCCAGTTCATGACAGAGCAATGTTAGCATTGGTTAAAACCTTCCTGCTATGGGACTTATCATAAAGAGGTGGACAAATGCCTGTTAATCACAGATTGGACATCAACAGCAGACTGAGAAAATAGTTTCACTTTGTGAACCAATAAGTGTCCTGGGGATACTTATAAGGACATGGATGTAAAAATACGTGCAGGAACATGAACATCTCAGAGGCAGCTGTAAAGCAGAAAAGCCAAAGACATCATGAATGACAGCTTAATGAAAGCAGCATCCTTGGTGTGCTCTGTCCAATTTGTAATCTATTCCCTTGAAGACTCACCTCTATCTCAGGTCACATTTACTCTTCTTATAATATTGAAGAGGATCCTTCTGAATCTTGGAAGTTTGTTAGTTGCTCAAGTCTTCAGAGTTGCATGAGCTCCCTGTAAATGTAATTAGTTTTCTGAGTCCTTTAAGTCTTTAACCACCCTAGAGGAGGGAATGTTTTAATTAGAATGAAAGAGCAACATAAAAACATTTATCTTTGTATTTGTAAAATTAATATGAAGCTTCATCCTCATAGACACGTTATCTTTTGACATTAGGACAAGCAGAGTTAGGCAACCTGGGTTAAGGCCCAGATTCTGAACTTGGCAAGTGATTCAATTTTTTACACAACTAAATTTTAATGTCAGAAAACAATAAAGTTTACTGTAGTGTCTACTGCATGGGGATGTGATGAGAATTGCAGGAAATATTCCAGCCAAAGTACAGTGTCTGATAGAAATAAGGTATCAAATCAATGATTTCTGCAATGATAATGATATTAATGGCATTGCCTTCATCTTTGAAGCTGTAATTCCTTTACAGATGTTAGCAAACATCAGCACAGCTCCAGTGAAGTTGAAAAATACTTTCCAGCTTTGGAAACTCAAGCTGCTTTTCCTGTGATCTCACATACTTACAAAGATCACAAACATTTCTATCTTTATATCACAACCAGGACAAACTTACAAAGGATAATCCCCAGGGGACCATATCTGTGGAACTGCAGGGACTTGGCTTCTACAGGGTTGGCCGCCCCAGGGACAGGAGAAATGTTCTAATCGTTAATCGGATTTCTCTTCCATCTAACGTTCCCTTAACATAATATCCTCCTGGGTGAAATCCAAATTAACTGAGCGTCTATTGGGTGCTCAGCACCATGCATTTTCCATGGGCACTTTGATGGTATCACATTCCTCCCCTCAAGACAGGAAATCAACTTATTTGGTGACTTCCTTTCACTGCAGGCAGAGATGCAGCAAATGATAGCTACTGTGAATTTACAGAGATAACTAGTGGATGGCTTAAGAGTATTTGGTCAAAGCAAGGGAAAAAAGACATATGAATAGTGATTTAATAACTCAGATGCCCCTAAGTTTTCCACATGTGTGTTATTCTTCTTAACTTAAAGTTCCTAGTACTTGGATGGTCCCTGGGTATAGGTGATTTGTATTAAGAGAGAAAACTATTTGCAGCACTCATAGTTGGGGAATCTGTATCAATATGTAACAGTATTTATTTAAAACATTTTTCTAAATATATTTCATGTTTCAGATTAAGGGTTCCCCCAAATTTTTGTAAGATAAAATTTCATTTCCAAAACTGAAGATGGAAGAGAAGCAGAAAAAATTCAAAGTATATATAAGAAAAGGGAATTGAGAACTTTAAACAATACATTTGTAGTTTATTGTCTGGTGAACTATTATTGGTAGTAATTATTGATCAATTATTGAGAGTTGTGTTAAGTTTTGAGAGCTGTTAAAATTAAATAATTTTGCTGTCACAATGCTTATAATGCCTAGGAGAGAGAAGCTGATGTTCTAGTACAACATAGGAAACAAACAATTAAAAATGAAAAAGCAGAATTTATAAAAATGGAAAGGGAAGAGTTGCTATCATTTGAGTTGGACCTTAAAGAATGGGAGAGGTTTCATCTCAGGAAGACATCAAAGAAGAAAATGATTGAGTGAAATGTGAGCACACATGAGCACGTGAAATGTGAACACACATGACTGGGAAGCATAAAGGCAGAAATGGCTGCCTACTTTGGCTCATGTGAAGAACACAAGATGAATAAAAAATGTCTGAGATAATCACAAACATGTTAATTCCGCTGAGGGATGAGTTAGCTCTCCGGCATGCTATTAGATAATTGAAGATCATGTTGGCTATTGCATGTTCTGTATTGTTCTTTCTACTGTACACAGGTTCCAGTAAAATGTCATGCTCACACATGGTATGATAGCTATTAAGGCTATATAGTATGTTGGTGCCATTGTTTCTAGTAGCTTGGATAAATTAAGTTATATGCAAGCAAAGTTTTGTTTTTTGTTTTTTTTTTTTTTTCAGACCACTTGGACTCCTGATTCCTGGCCTGAGATAAGGCTTAACAAATCCTTAGACCCTATACACCACAAAATCTACCTTGATTTCTCTTTTATTGTATCTTCATGCTTCTCTCTGGCCTTTGCTTAGAGTCTAATGGTAATTGAAACAAAATGAGCATTTTCATTTTGTGATCCTTTGGTTTTGGCAGATAAACACTTAACCTTCGTTATTCTGCCATGTGGATAATCCAAACATCCTCTCACTGACACCTCTATCATTCATGTAATTCCTTTGCAAATGTTATTACTCTTCATTCGTTTCACTGTCTTGCCTATCAAGTCAAATAATGCCTGAAGAAATGGTGTATTCTGGGGGTGCTCATGCTTTTTAAGGTCAGTAGAGAACACGTGAAGTCTTAAAGTTGACTATAAGAGTGGTGAAGGTCTCACATTTACTCAACAGTGAAAAATTATCATAGATATGCTTATAAATATCCCAGCCTATTTGTCTTTGTGATGGGACAAAGATTATTCCACACATTGAACTATTCATGGCCCTATAGAGAGTAGAGCTAAGATTAGTAAGGGAAAATACTTATATAGCCATGTCTAACTCACTTGAAATAATCAAGAAATAAAGAGAAGAAACTCACATTAGTAGCAAGTGTGGTAGTAATGAAAAGTCATCTAAAAGAGGTGACATTTAAAGGAACCAGACAGGTTAAGGTTCAGTATTGTTCCATTTTTGGTGTTTAGACTTAGTAATGGTGTAAAAGCTATACACCATCAGTAGAAACCATGGTGACTGTTTTGGTCAGGGATTTACTGCTGTGAACAGACACTATGATCAAGGCTACTCTTGTAAGGACATTTAATTGGGTCTGGCTGACAGGTTCAAAGGTTCAGTCCATTATCATCAAGGCAGAAACCTGGCAGCATCCAGGCCTGTATGGTGCAGGATGAGCGGAGAGTTCTATATCTTCATCCAAAGGCAGACAAGAGAAGACAGGCTTCCAGACAGCTAGGTAGAGGGTCTTAAAGCCCTTGCCCACAGTGTCACACTTCCTTCAACAAGGCCACACCTAATGCAACAAAGCCATACCTCCAAATATTGACTCTCCCTGGGCCAAGCATATTGAAACCACCACATTCCACTCCTTGGCCCCCATAAACTTCTTTAAACATATGAGTCGATGTAAATACATTTAGTTCAACTTCCAAAGTTTTCATAGTCTATTGAAGTCTCAACAATATTAAAGTCAAAAGTTCAACATCTTCTGGGATTTATCCAATCACTTAACTGTAATCCCTAAAGCAAGACAGGATAGTAGTTGGGCAAATTCCAAACTCTGCATCTTCATGTCTGATGTGAAAGCAGTGTTTAGATCTTCAACTCTTTTTTCATCTTTGTTGACTGCAACAAACTTCTTTCCTTGGGCTGGTTCTACTCCCTTAATCTTTTTAGCTCCTTGAACCCAGAATTCAGCTCCAATTTACTTCCTGGTGCCCCTTTATTACTTGAATCATACATTTTATTTTTTTTTCTTTCTAAGCTTGCTGTGCTTGTTGAAAACTGTTCTTCCTGACAGTGAATTTTAGTAATGACATTACAGAATTTATACGAGGCTGTTTCGTCAAGGCAGTTAATCTAAATCTCTTCAACGTAGCCTCAGGTAGACTCCTTGGGCAATGGGAAAAAGCAGCATGTTCTTCACCAAAATACAACACAGTTTCTAGGCTTCAGACTAGCATTCTTCTCCATTGAAAGCTCTTGGTCCAGCAGGCCCACACAGTTCAAATCAACACAGTCTTCCATATCCCTACTAGGGTGGCTCATTATGCCCCACTTAAAGCATTCCATGGCTTTCCAAATCCAAAGTTCCCAAATCTACATTCTTCCAAACAAAAACATGATCAGGTCTATCACAGAAATATGCCAGTCCTTGGAACCAAGTTCTGTTTTAGTTAGGGTTTTACTGCTGTGAACAAAACCATAACCAAGGCAACTCTTATAAGGACAACATTTCATTGGGGCTGGCTTACAGGTTGAGAGGTTCAGTCTATTATTATCAAGGTGGAGGCATGGTAGCATCCAGACAAGCAAGGTGCAGGAGGAGCTGAGAGTTCTACATCTTCATCCAAACACAGATAGGAGAAGACTGGCTTCTAGGTAGCTAGGTCAAGGGTCTTAAAGCCCATGCCCACAGGGACATACTTCCTCTAACAAGGGCATACCTACTCCAACAAGGACACACCTCCAATACTGCCACTCTCTGGGCCAAGCATAAAAAAGCATTAAGGCAACCACAGTAACTAAGCTCAGAAAGATAAGGCTGTCTGAGGGCAAAATTCGACTATGCTAGTTTCTAAATCAAATTCATATGTATATACATTGGAAATTAAAATTACTAAAATATACAGAAACAAATCTCAAGATGAGGATCAAATGTCCCATAAGAATTATGTAGATACTAACTTAAGTCTCAGCCAGCATCCTGTTCCCATATCAGAGATATACTTGATACCCAGGACTACTGGGAACTTCTGTTGGGCCACCAAGCTTTACTCTGTGTCTTATGCTTTTCATTCTTTATGGATAACTAGCTCCATTCTAGTTTGTTTTTCCCTTTTCTGTTAATCCCTTCACTCTGATTTTAATCTAGGCCTTTGATCCATGTACTATATAACTTCTTTTCATCTTTTCTATGAATCACCCTGTAGTAATTTGATAATATTCAGGAAGAAATCTTACTTCCTTAATTTCTATATTCTGGAAGGGTACTTTCTGTATCCTCAGAATACAGTATGTACCTTAGTTCTATGAAAAATGGAAATATCCTCTTTTCCTGATATATCTCCATGTACAGGATATTAATTTTGTATAATTTCATTTAACAATTGTTGTATGCTACGCAGACCCAAAACTCCACAGATATGATAATAATTTATTATTTCTCACTACTCTGAGACTGATTTAGCTTATAAGAATGATTATTCTAATCTCTTCAACATTAGCTAGGGCCCTTCATTTGGTCATAGTTTTATGACACTGGATACGAATTGGAAGTGTAAAGAGTGTTTCAGTCTGAGACCCAATAAGTCACTTTTGCCAATTTCTACTGTTCAAAAGAAGTCCATGTCCAGTCGGAGTCAGGAAGAGACAGCCTATACCTACTGATTAATGGATGATGGGAAGAAAAGAATTAAGGATAGCTATCCTTGAACAATATTTGTTTTCCATAATTTGCCTTCTAGCTTACTGTGCCAATGGGTAAAAGATCCTTAAGACTTTTCTAGAACTTTGTGTTATGACATGGGCTGGAAAACCAATCTCTTCTGACAGCTTCTCAGGGATTGATCCTTGCTTGGCTGTAGTTCCTACTATGTAACAGCTTTAACACAAAGCCAAATAGGCTTTGAACACAAAGCTAAGTTTATCTGTGTTACGTGGACCCACCATGCTGGCATATCAGTGGCAGGAAATCTACCATGTATACTCATGGGCAAACATTAGCAAAAAGTAAGTCAGAGTACGAAAATTCAATGTTCAATGGCATCTCAGAAATAACTTGTAGCCATTGCTTAGACTCTGAGAACATAAAATATTTATATTTTAGACTAAGTCTAAGATTTCTGTGCTTTTTATTTGCCTCCTCTTTTGTAAAATTCTCTCTACAAGTTACCTGTTCATAAGAAGTTCCTTGGTATCAGTGAGTAGCTTTCTGGTGAATTGCAGTCTTCATACATTTTAGCTTCCAAAATATTTTTTATTTACATTTTTATTTGTTTCCAGAAAATCTGGCTTATATACCTTCCTTTGTACTTTTAATGAACTTTCAATGAATCAAAGTAGCTTTCACTTCATTAAATGACAATAAACTATTGAGCTAGGACCCTCTCTACATAATAATAATGTTAGGTTATTCTAAAATGCTTGTATGATCTAAACATCCCTGATGTCATAGGCTAGAATGTTTAGAGTTTTCAACAGTGAATTTTGATTTTTTTTTAATCCTCATGATGTCTTTGAATTTGATGTTAGCCTGAACACACTTTTTTTTTTCGAATGTTTAGCTGCCTAGAATGGTCTTCCAGACAAAACAGCGCTAGAACCACTCCCCTTCACCTCTGCCTGAAGATATAGCAGCTCTTTTTTCAGCATCCTTCTGCCCTGTAGTCCTTCATCATGTGTAGCTAAAAGAACCTCACTGATGCTTTTACATCCTTCTGAAACTCTCCCTAATTTTGTTTTGTATATTTTGTACTTCTATCTGATGATGGACAACAATCGTTCTATTTTTTCCCCAACCTGCAACACAGATTTCCCAGTTTCCTACCTTCTGTAGCAATGTACATTATAATCATGGTGCCTCCCAACACACTGTCCTTCAAGCCTCTACTGCCTCTGTGTTTTAAAGCTGGTTTAGCCTAAACCAACACTACTCACGATAGTCATTTCAAGTATCAAGTGTATTTAGCATCATATCCTCAGCAGGTGTATCCAACTTTTGATAATGGCAGAAAATGCTTTTGTCATCTACAAAGTTCTCACTGAAGAACTGTACAATTGACTCAGAAGATTTCAAGTAGCTTTATCATTTTCTGCTGTGATATTTTTATTCCTAACCTTTGATACCTCCAGTTCACGGACAACAGCTTGAACATGCCTGATAAAATAATATTAATGTGTGGGAAAACTCTGCTAATTAAAGTTAAGGTCCACCATTGACCAGATAGCTTCTGGGCTCAGTACATAATGGAATACTCCCTTTATTAATAGGATTTCTCCTTCTCTGACCTTGTCTGGGGAACTCAAAACCCCCTCACAGATACCTCTATCTGAGGAATGTCATATGGCCTCAGTTAAATTACAGGATCAAATTCCTTTCTCCTGATAAGAACCTGTTCAGCTAGCATCTGAGATTCCTGAAAGGCTTCCCCATGCTAATGAGGCATCTTGATATCCTAAGCCCTCAGCCCATGGAGGGTATTCCCAACATCAGTCCCCCAAAACTTTATAAGCCCTGAATTATCCCAAGTAAAGTTGATCTGTTTGGGTGTAGTCATTCATCACCTATACTAAAAGGGCTTTGAACCCTCCATTCATTGTTGTGTCTGCTCCCTTTGCCTACATGGATGATGTCAGCCAGTGAGCCCCAAGGGTTGGGAGAACCGCCTTACTGTATTCTATTAGTAATAATACAAGCATGACCACATTTACTTGTAGTTTAGTTGGTGAAATCCACCAAGGCACAGTGGGGATTGTCTTTCTATAACTGAATGACTTCTGTCTTATATGGAATAATCCAGAGGTGGGGTTCTATTTTTTTCTTCTCTCTATGGATAGCTTGGGCTTTCTTCCAGCAGAATGATTTCAAAGAGGTTTGGTGTCATGTTACATGGTGGCTGGATTTCTTGAAAGAAGATGGAAATACACTTCACTGACCAGAAAAACAAACAAACAAACAAAAAACATGTGCATATAGAACTAAAGTGTTACTGGAGGCTATCAGAAATAGATTCTGTCCTTGTTTTCTTTTTCATTAAATTTTATTTTTAATTTGTTTTTTACACTCCATATTCCATTCCTTGCCCCCCCATCCACCCTCCAACTGCTCCGCTTCCCACACCTCCTCCCCACCCTACCCTGTCTCTACATGGATGCCCCAACCCTCCACCCCACCTGACCTCTATGCCCTGAGGCCTCCAGTCTCTTGAGGGTTAGGTGCATAATCTCTGAATTAACACAGAGCTGGAAGTCCTCTACTGTATGTGTGTTGGGGGAGCCTCTTATCAGCTGCTGTATGCTGTCTGTTTGGTGGTTCAGTGTTTGAGAGATCTCAGGGATCCAGATTAATTGAGACTGCTGGCCCTCCTACAGGGTAGCCCTTCTCCTCAGCTTCTTTCAGCCTTCCCTAATTCAACAACAGGGGTCAGCTGCTTCTATCCATTGGTTGGGTGCAAATATCTGCATCTGACCCTTTTACCTGCTTGTTGGGGCTTCTGGAGGGCAGTCATGATAGTTCCCTTTTTGTGAGCACTCCATAGCCTCAGTAATAGTGTCAGGCCTTGGGACCTCCCCTTGAGCTGGATCCCACATTGGGCATGTCCTGAACCTTCTTTCCCTCAGGCTCCTCTCCATTTCCATCCCTGTAATTCTCTCAGCCAGGAAGAATTTTGGGTCAGAGTTGTGACTGTGGGATGGCAGCTCCATCCCTCACTTGATGCCCTGTCTTCCTGCTAGAGGTGGGCTCTATAAGTTTCTTCTCCCTACTGTCTGGCATTCATATAAGGTCCCTCCTTTTGAGTCCTGGGACTTTCTGACCTCCCAAACCTCTGGTGCATTCTGGGGGGGGTGTCCCCTCAACCTCCTATTTCCTAAGGTTGCCTGGTTACATTCTTTCTGCTGGCCCTCAGGGCTTCGATCCTTTTCCCTCACCCAATACCAGATCAGGTTCCCCTCCCCCTTACTCCCTATCCACTTTGTATACTGTCCCTCCTTCCCTATCCACTTGTGATTGCTTTCTTCTCTCACCCAAGTGGGACTGAGGCCAGACATAGATTCTTTAAATATTTATTTAAATATTTTTCACCACAACCAACCTATAAGAATTAAGATTTCAAAACATAACCTTGACCCTCATCATATGAAATGAACTCAAACATTCAAACCTATTCTACTTTTATTTTTAAACGAAAGTTATGTACCTAAAGTTTATTTTAGTATCAGTAGATTAAGAAGTAAAGCAAAGAAAAGCATTTTTTTTTGCAAAAGTATGTTGAGATATGTGTGAGGAAGAGAAGACAGCAGAGAATATAAATTAAAAAAAAAACGTTCTTTTTACGTTTTTTTTCATTTACTTATTTTATCTTATTTTTCTCTCCTATATTACATCCTAACGACAGTTCCCCCTCCTGTCTTTCTTCCCAGGTCCTCTCTCCACCTCCCTTCTTCCTGAGATCCACTCCCCCCAAGTTTCCCTTCAGAAAGGGGCAAGTGTCCCAGGACTATCAACCAATAGATAGATAGATAGATAGATAGATAGATAGATAGATAGATATAGATAGATAGATAGTTAGATAGATATTTTCTTAAAGGTAATAATTGACCTCTAATGAGGTCATGTATCTCAAGACAATCAGAGCTGAGTTAGGATTCTGTCTCTGCTGTTAAGTCAAAGCTCCCCCCAGGCTCACTGGGTGGAGAGTCTCTAAAATCAGGATGCTTCGCTAAACCAATAGGCAGCCTTGGTTGATTTCGATCCACTCAGTTGAGTTCTCTGCTTGTTTTGGCATGTTATCTAGAACTGTACCATGGGTCCTGCAGCTTCAGTCTTGGTCTGCCCTGACCCTTTATCATGCTATCTTGTTCCTTGTATAAGTAGACCAAAGACATTGCAACTTCCATCCCTTAACAAACATCTTTTAAAAACTTGTTGATAGTATTTTGGAGCTTGTGACTGTGAAAATAAAAATATCTCTCAAAGCTGTTGCATTGTGAGTTGTGAAGAGAGTTATTGTGAGCACAATTCCCCCTGCAAGTGGGAAATGTGTCTCTCACCTTCAAAATCAACCTGTGCCAGCATCATACAGCGTGGACATTATTTCCCAGGTTGAATTATTGCATAAGTAAATCTCTACAGCAAGATATAAAGCTCTTTGGTTCTGCTTATTATATGGGTGAATTCCATTTAAACAATACATTATAGTATGCCATAGATATCAACGAATTATATAGCTTTCCTGTATTGCTTTTCTTGTCTCAAAATGTGTAGAATAGTAAATTAAACTTGAAATACTCTAAAGTCATAGGTGATAAGCAATTCATATTTGTTTATCAGTCATATATAATTCCCTACACTGGATTCACAGAAGATTGGCTCTGCTGTCAACCAGTCATAGTATGGGGAGGGGTCCAGAGGTCCTACTCTTGAATTAGTGGTCATTTATTGATCCTGGGAGATGGGGACACATTGTCTTCAGTTGTATGACCACTGCCAGGCTCTAACTAATAGCTCTAGCCCCAGGTTGTACAAAGGGCCCTGCCTGAACTCAATGAGTCACAAAATAAGATACATAGAGACGTACGTGAGATATTAATGGGGAAGTGGTTGTTGGACACAGAGGTAAGGATGTGCGAGAGATTGGGTAAGAATGGACACATTATATAGACATGTGAGATTGTCTAAGAACAAATTATAAACACACAAGCATACACACTTGTAGATGCGGATATATGCGCAAGTGCGCATACGAGTGCGTGCGCGCGCATACACAGACACACAGACACACACACACACACACACACACATTAAATGAATGAATGTCTGGGCTGACAATCTGTAATTGTCCTTCAAACTCTGGAATTCTATGTCCACAGGGTGTTCCCATGGGGAGAAATGCTGACCTATGTTGTGCTACTTTTTAATCTCAGAGTCTATGCACACTGACACATACCAAAGCATATTTTTATATTACTCTTTTTAAAAAGATCACAAAAATGTATTTCTGAAGGATAAGTTGACAAAGGACATGGTGAATTTCCAAAATTAACTGTGAAAGATGGATCATCGAGGCATGACTGAAAGCCATGCATAACCTTGTGCTCAGGTATTTCATTTCAAAACTGTCACTTTCTACTCATTCAGGGAGACTGTCATTATACTATTTTAAGCTTTAAAATTTGTGTTCCGAAGCTGAACAGGATTTATTGCTTCTATCTTTGGGCTTATTAGAAACAATTTAAAATTCATTTAGAGGTGATAAAATCACCTTCTTCTTATGGTTGAATTCAGCTAAATGTTGAAAATGCAGTACAGTTCTTATTCTCTCTCTCTCTCTCTCTCTCTCTCTCTCTCTCTCTCTCTCTCTCTCTCTCTCT
>NC_034594.1:59474109-59483617 GCF_900095145.1 Mus pahari
TGTGTGTGTGTGTGTGTGTGTGTGTGTGTGTGTGACTTTAATTAGTAACAATTCTACATCTGTATGTGTGGCTCAAGACTATTTTAAGGTCTTTAGGAAAAAATTACTTTGAAATTAATTTTCTTCTTTTTTAAAAAAAACTTTTTTTTTAATTCATGAGAAATAGATTAAAGTAGAATAAATTACAGGATGTTACCTAGAATTTCAGACTTTTCCATCGATAGGCAAACTTTAAAAATATGACAGTTGCTGGGCGTGGTGGTGCACGCCTTTAATCTCAGCACTCAGGAGGCAGAAAAACAAAACAAAACAAAATAAATGATAGTTGAAACACAGCATCATTGATCTACCCTATTATACACAGGCAAATGAAGAGAAAAGTTAGATCCTTAGCTATAAGTAAGCCACTGGTCCTACCTTCCAAATGAATTATGAGATTTCAGGGGTTTATGGAATAAAGATGCAGTATAGGAACTACCTTCCCTCAATTTAGAGGGAATGGATTTAATTATTTGTAAATTATGTAATAACTTATTCTCTAAATAAATCCTTATTCTCCCAGTTCAAAATTTGTGTGCAGTGCTATTTAGGAGGAACAGGAAAAGAACCGTTCGGGTTACATGCATCTGCTGGAGAGAATAGGGAAGAACCTTGCCTCCTGATACATGAGGGAAACATCTGGAAAGTGGATCAGAGATGGGCAGTCTATGTCTGGGCATAAAATAGAGGTTGAGAGTCATATCACAAGGAACCATGATTGTTACTATCCTAGTGGTGGAAACCTGCAGGTAGATATTGGTCTTGAATAGTGTTGTGTACCACCAAAACATGCTCCCTTGAAGATGGTGAGCTGGTGTGAAGCAGACAATGAAAAAAAATTAAAAGTCTGCCTTGAAATAAATTAAATCTTAACATAATAGAGGTTCTTCTACTTTCCTAATACCAAAGGATGGAATTCAAACAGGTACCTCCATCTTTCAGCTATAAGGGGTACTTACATATTTACATAGCGGTCAATAAGCACATATTCGCTGAGCTGCCTTATGGTGACATAACAAAATGGGAGCATGATTGAAATTACAGAAATTCCTTTCTCCATAGTCCTTAACACTAGAAGCCCAAGATTGTGGCACTGTGTGTTTAGCTTCTATTGAGGGGTTTCTACCTGGCTTGGAAAGGGATGCCTTCCCTCTGTGTTCTGATGTAACAGATAAGGAGATGAGGAGAGACCCTTCCAATTACCATAAAGGTCCTTGACACTCAAGACTCCTGCCAAGCTTTCGTGTCTACCACAGCTCTCTCTTCAGGTGTCGTGACCTGTTGGTTGAGGTCTTGAACATGGGGTTTTGTGTGTGCTAGAGGAACCTCAGTTCAAGCAATGGCAACTGCTAGTTTTGATCATCTCAATGTCACTAGAATATTCTTGTATTATACTTGGTTTTCCTTGTACACAGTATCTACAATTGGTTCAAATTTAAATTATCTCCATGTTCTAAAAGACTTGTCCATATTTCTTAACATTAGTTCTTCTGGCTTAATTAATTATGTTGTTTTCTTCTGATATAGGAACTTTCTTTATTCCTTTCATGAATTTAAAGGTATTTATTTCATTTTTGTTCCTTTTTGCATTTGGTCACCATTTGAGGAAAACAAAGGCAATAACTCGTCCCTCCCATTCCAAAGGTTTCCTTTTGCCCTGTATGAGAAAGAGGATTATGGCCTCTAGGTTTCTCTGTCCACATTACTAGTTTGGACAATGTATAAAGCCTGAATTCCCCATTGTCTGCATAGAATTTAAGAGAGAAGAATGAAAATCTTACCCTGAATATGAATATTCTCATATTAGGAAATTATCCATCTCAGTATCCTTCTAATTCTAGGCTCAGCTTCATCACTTGCTCATAGGACACATCATTCACAAAGTCTTCTTATAGAATCCAATAACCAAAAAAGAAATATATTCTGAGCATCATTAGTTTAAGTGATTCCCTGTGGTTGAAGGTAATAAATAAACTTTAGGGAACATTCTGGGTAGTTTCCTATTTTTGAAGTTTTAATTTTCTCAAAAATCCTTCTAGAACTAAGTCTGCCTTGTTCATGGATAGTTTTACTTATTGCAATTTGGATTTGTGTGTGTGTGTGTGTGTGTGTGTGTGTTTGTATGTGTGTGTNTGTATGTGTGTGTATGTATGTGTGTAATCTGGTTTACTTTCTTTTAACATAATAAGATTGATACCGTGTTGGATGATAAAACGGAGGGATAATGGTTACTTTGGTCCCTTCTAAGGAAGAATTGATTGGCCAGTTTCTATTTCATTATGTCTGTAGACGTTTTTACACCGGGAACAAAAGAGTTCAAACAGGCTAGTCCCTTGCAAAATGACAGCTAGTTTTAGGTGCTAAGGTTTAAAGGAAAAGACTAGATGCATTTTTTTGAAAAATGTTCAAAAAGCTGTTAGATTTTACTGAGTATAGCCATCATCATGGGCAACTAGAAGGGAATATTTGGAATTGTGAATCACCCAGCCAAATGAAGTGCATAGTCAATAGTTGGTTTTGTGTTAAAGACACAGTGAATGCATAGAGCAGTCACATAACTAGTGCTTGGATGTATTCTTATATTTAAGTAAATTTTAGGAAGGCTTTTGTATCATAAGCTATGTGATTTAAAAACATCAAAGGAGAAATTCAGTGTTTCTTCTTTTCTTCATATTACAGAATATTTTTTATTAGTTTTAGTTTTTTTATAGTCCAGACATTACCCTTCTCCCAGTCAGCCTTCCCACAGTTTCTCCTCTCATTCCCTCTCCCCAAAACCCCCTGACCTTTGTCTCCAAGAGGATGTTCCCACCCACCACCAGCCCTCCCTACTCCCGGGGTCTCAAGTCTATGCAGGGTTAGGCTCATCTTCTCCCACTGAGGCCAAACAAACCAGGCAGTCCTCTGCTTTATATGTGTCTGGGGCCTCAGACCAGCTCTTGTATGCTGCCTACATACAGTGGCTCAGTGTCTGAAAGATCTCAGGGGTCCAGGTTAGTTGAGACTGCTGGTCTTCCTATGGGATTGCCCTTTTGTGCCTTGATACCCATCTTAGTATGCAAGTCACAGAGTAGTCTGGTTAATGTCCTCAAGTTTAGTACCTGTAAACTCTGTTATCAGCTTACCTCATGTACTGCTATCTGCTTAAGCCACTAGGTCTGCCACATTGTATTAAGGAATAACCATTACAAGTATTGTTCACCACAATGAAGTAATAATAACAAGATCTCAAAAATCTTCCCTGCATGAAAAACCAGACTTCAATTGAATATAGTTTCTATCTGAATTTACCTTACAAAAAGATGTCAGAAGTTTTTTTTCTGTGAAAAGGTATGGAGCAGGGACAGTGCTTCCAGCCTAGAGGGAGGCAGTTCATTGTTACACACATCTGTCACAGGTTTCCCCATTTCCAGCAGTTATCAAAGCTTATGCATTGCCCCTTGCTTATTCTCTTTTAAAACTCTCCAGGGAGTTCAGATGGAGAGTAGAATATCACTGATAGATAGATTAACACCAAGAAAGCATGCAGGAACATCATTGATAGATTCACACCAAGAGAGCATGTGGGATGTCCTAAGATACCTTCTGAACAAAACTGACAAATACTCCCTAAACTGTAGCAGGAGATATAGAGATCAATTTGTCTAGACTCATAAGATTCTCTCAGCATTTTCTCTGAAGTCTTGGATACATCTTTGAAGGAGATATTTATTTGCATCAGCACACAGATGAAATCTAGCAGGGTAAGACCTTTTTAAAATCCTAAATGAAAGGTGAGAGCATGTATTACAGTCACACCAGTAAAATATCGCAGTTTCTGTTAATTTTTGTGACCATTTAGGTCAAGCTACATCATACTCTCTCCACCACATCCAATTTCAGCCTCACTGAATCTTTCCGATTTAAATTTTATGTGTTGTAATCCAAGAAGCTTACCTGTAAGTTTTACGTTTGTAATCACAAGGCAGGGGAGTAATCAACCTTAGACCTAATAAGCTTATCAGTGTTAGATAAATAGATAGATATCATTAGTCTGGAATTGAGATTGAGTATAATTCTACCCTCAAGATTTTGTTTTGAGTTTTAATCAAAGACTTAAGCTAGAGTGAAGCTGATGACTCCCTGCATCAAAAAAATTGTAGAAAACCCAAGCAAGAGTCAACCTTGAAAGCTTTTCTATTATATCCATCTGTTTTACAACCCAACACTCTTCTGTTTCTCCTTTCAGTGTCTGCCAAGCCAAGACCCCACAGTGATGAATATTCAAAGAAAATTCCCCCTCCGAAACCGAAACGGAATCCTAACACTCAACTTAGCACGTCTTTCGATGAAACCTACATCAAAAAGCATGTGCCAAGGAGAACCTCTCTCCCTCGAGATTCATCCCTGTCCCAGGTCTGCAGCCCCGCGGCAGACCCCGAAGAAGAGGAGCCTGTGTACATCGAGATGGTGGGGAACATCCTCAGAGACTTCAGGAAGGAAGAAGATGACCAGAGCGAGGCTGTGTATGAGGAGATGAAATATCCCATTTTCGACGACCTGGGCCATGATTCCAAATGTGACTTTGATCATCACAGTTGCTCTTCGCAGTGTGCTACTCCCACGGTGCCTGACCTGGACTTTGTCAAGTCTTCGGGACCATGTACTCCCAAGGGTCTGCTTTGTGACATACCCCCGCCCTTCCCCAACTTGCTTTCTCATAGACCACCCCTGCTGGTGTTCCCACCGGCCCCAGTACACTGCTCTCCCAATTCCGATGAGTCTCCACTGACCCCTCTGGAGGTCACAAAGCTTCCTGTGTTGGAAAACGTGTCTTATATGAAACAGCCGCCTGCAGCATGTCCATCCTCACTGCCATCCCATGGCTCCAGTCATGCTAAAGACCAGACAGGAGCCTTGGGCCCTGCTCCTGGAGCATCCATTCTCTCTTCTTCCCCTCCACCCCCATCCACATTGTACAGAACCCAGTCTCCCCATGGCTATCCAAAAAGTCACTCCACCTCCCCATCCCCTGTCAGCATGGGGAGGTCCCTGACGCCCTTGAGTCTCAAGAGGCCTCCCCCTTATGATGCTGTGCATTCTGGCAGCCTCTCAAGGAGTTCTTCCTCAGTGCCTCACACGACCCCAAGACCCGTGTCGCAAGATGGAGCCAAGATGGTCAACGCTGCGGTGAACACCTACAGCGCTGTGCAGAGTGGTTCCAGGTCCAGGACACCCACCAGTCCTTTGGAGGAGCTCACCAGCCTCTTTACCTCAGGGCGGAGCCTGCTGCGGAAGTCATCCAGCGGTCGAAGGTCCAAAGAGCCAGCAGAGAGTAAGTTGAGCAACCCAGTCTGGTACAGGTCTCAAAACCAAAGCAAGGCCCCTTATACACATGAAAAGCTCAGGAAACTTGCTTCTGAGTCCTTTGGTTCCAATGTAAAACTGAGAAGACATTTTTAATTTCTGGGCATACTAAAAGAAGTAGTGTGCTCTCAGTGGGAACTAGCTATAAAGATTTAAAATGGCAGCCTGCCTGGTCTATGACATCCTATCCCTCCCCACCCCCCACAAAAGATGTGACTATTTTAAGGCTAAAATTGAAAGTCTTACAATGGCCACAAAAAGATTAATGGAAAACAACAAGATTTTTAGGTAAATGGTCTGATTTGGAGGAACCTAAACATTCACATCCAGAACTTCTCAAAGTCAAAACTTAACCTTCTTTTGTAAAATTGTTACATGTATACAGTGTCAGGAAATCTTGCAGCAAAGAAAGCCAATGGGAAAAGTTTGGGATTTCTTGCCCTTTAATATAAGTTTTACATTAATATTAATATATTTCTTGTAAGGAATAGCTCTATCTTCATACTTTGTATTATCACAGACTTTCCTTTACTGTCAACTAGAATAGATTTATGAGTTCTCTACAACACACCATGGCAGGGTCTGGAGAGATGGCTCAGCAGCTAAGAATACTTGCATATTGTATCTTTCAATATACATATGGACAAATATACAACACATATACACATATACCATCACCACCAGAACAACTACCATACCACATATCACACAGACACATGAACACACACACACACACACACACGCTCACACACTACCACCACCACTACCATCACAGCACACACCATACATACATACATACATCACCACCACCACCATACCATATACCACACACATGCACACACACACAAATGAATCTCTAAGCTCCTTAAAAATGTCTTACGTTTAGGACACACTTCTGGGATCCACTGTTGTATACAGTATATAAAATCAGTAGTGTGTGAGAATTGTCACCACAGGTGAGTTTTAAAGACCACAAAATTTCAGTCTCTGGGTGCCCAGCCCTTTCATGAGCCAAACATGGCTGACACCACAAGTCTATAGAAAGTCCCATGCAGATCCAGGTCAATAATGTTTTCATGTCCAGATCATTCAGTCACACTAGGTTTTGTTTTGACTTAAAATGCATTAGGCACCTCAACTGATTTAATCAACATATGTCAGATGAGTCCACCATGCAATTGACTTATCTATTTATACCGTTCCACTAGTTATATGAGGTTGACAAGAAGTCCCCAACACTTGATGCTGAAGATGACATGGCATCCACAAGTAAGCCAGAGCCACTAGTAGTTATAAGTGACGTTTCTTGCTTTCATTCCCTTAACCTTTAAGCAGTAGTTTGTAATGCCCCAGACATTCTTGCCTTACATCTATACTTATATGAATGCATGTAATTATTTTAAAATTATTTCAAGAATTGAATTTAAAAATCAGGGGGATTCTATATTTCATCTTAGATACACAAAACCACAACCATGTACATATGTAACCTCAACATCTCAAATAACTTACAACTACACACACTCACAATGCTTAGGAGCAATCTGTTGATAGAGCAGTCATTCTAAATTCACAGTTTTTGCCTGCAGGGATATTTGACAATGTTAGTGTCTAGTAAAAATGTTGGTTGATCCTTGAATGTTACTCTGTTTACAACACAGAAGCTAGGGTCTTAGAGAGTATTTGATAGTACACACCTAAAGGTAGATCCATACCCAGTAATGTATTTAGAATAAAACAGGAAAACATGAAGAAGTGATTTACTTGTAAAATACACAGTTCTTCTGTGAGAGTGGAGGATTGGTAAAACTACTGGGCTTTCTCCCTACCTATCAGCTTCCTGGAGCATCCGTAACACCTCCAGCTGGCAGCTGAGCCAATTAGCTAGAAAAACTGAAAAGGAGACAATTAACTAAAGAAGTTATTTCAAGAGAAAAAAATCTATCTGTTAATATCATTCCATGTGCGGTGTATCAGAGACAGCAGTATCTGATTTTGAAAGGACTGTGCATACTTCAACAGCAAAGCATGTGCGTGTTCAAGTGACCCAGAGTCCTTTGCAGCCTTTGGGAGCCAAGTGCTGGGTTCCTTTCTGTAATCCATCACTGTTTAAACCCTTCAGAGATTCATGCTCTGAGTTTCACTGGCCTTGACAATTTTCATTCTACATAAATGGGAGGGAAGTAAAATGAGGAGTAGGAACAAATGATCAAAATTTTAATTTTCTTTGATTTTAAAGGAAACTAGAAAAAAATATTACTTGATGATAAAGAAAAAAATCATTAGTGCTCTTAGAAACATTAGGTGATGAACAAGAACCAAAACTGTTAATAAGTAGAAGCTAGCTTGTAACTGTCACTGCATTAATTTCAGTGACCTCTTCTCTCCTTTCTCCAAGCCTGACAGGGTTCGTAGGCACCTGCTGATGTCAAAAGCCCAGAATGAGGGGCACAAAGTAGTGAAAGATTCATGACCTGAGTGTAAGGTCATTTTTTTTTAAAAAAATAGTATTCCAGGATTATTTTCCATTTTAGGGATAAATTAAGATTGCTATCTTCCTTCCTTTCCCCTTTGCTCGTTGGAAAAGTAATTTTAAAGCATATAACCTAAAAAATTATGGTTTTGGTTATAATCAGTTAAAGAAAGAAATGTAAAATAGAATTTACGCTTTTAAATATTACTTTTAATAATCTAAAAAACCCCCACATTTTCTAAGTTTGTTTTTGGTTGCTGCGCTAAGTCTCACTGGCAAAAGGTAACTTAGGGCGGGGAAGGATCCATTTGGCCTCAACTTCTAGATCACAGCCCCCCACTGAAGGATGTCAAGGCAGAAACTGGAGGCAGGAACCTGGTGGAAGGCCTACTTGTTTCACCAGCATGGACTCTGCTATACCCCATGACCACCTCCTAAGGCGTCCCTATGGAGGTGGCATCAGCTATTAAAAACAATGAATTTATGAAATTCTTGGGCAAATGGATGTATGAGGATATCATCGTTAGTGAGGTAACACAGTCACAAAAGAACTCACATGATATGCACTCACTGGTAAGTGGATATTAGCCCAGAAACTTAGAATACCCAAGATATAATTTGCAAAACACAAGAAAACCAAGAAGAAGGAAGACCAATGTGTGGATACTTCATTCTTCCTTAGAGTAGGGAACAAAATACCCATAGATGGAGTTACAGAGACAAAGTTTGGAGCTAAGACAAAAGGATGGACCATACAGAGACTATCCCATCTGGGGATCCATCTCATAATCAGCCACCAAACCCAGACACTATTGCATATGCCAGCAAGATTTTGCTGAAAGGACTCTTATATAGCGGTCTAATGTGAGGCTATGTCAGTGCCTGGCAAACAGAAGTGGATGCTCACAGTCATCTATAGGATGGAACACAGAGCCCCCAATGGAGGCGCTAGAGAAAGTACCCAAGGAGCTGAAGGGGTCTGCAACCCTACAGGTGGAACAACAATGTGAACTAACCAGTACCCCCAGAGCTCATGTCTCTAGCTGCATATGTAGCAGAAGATGGCCTAGTCGGCCATCATCCGGAAGAGAGGCCCCTTGGTCTTGCAAACTTTATATGACCCAGTATAGGGGAATGCCAGGGCCAAGAAGTGGGAGTGGGTGGGTAGGGGAGCAGGGCAGGGGGGGAGGGTATAGGGAATTTTCAGGATAGCATTTGAAATGTAAATAAAGAAAATATCTAATTAAAAAAAAAAAACAAACAAACAACCAAGAGAGTACCTCACAGGAGCTGGAGAGATGGCCCAGTTACGCTTGTTTCTCTCACAGAGAACCCAAGTTCATGTCTCAGCATTCACATTACAATTCTAATTTCAGGGAATCTGAAGCCCTCTCCTGGCATCCATGAACACCAGACACATGAAGGCAGAAGACTCACACTCAAGAAAAAAAAAATCTTTTTTTTTCTTTTTTATTAGATATTTTCTTTATTTAAATTTCAAATGCTATCCTGAAAGTTCCCTATATCCTCCCCCCACCCCTTCTCCCCTACCCACCCACTCCCACTTCTTGGCCCTGGTATTCCCCTGTACCGGGGCATATAAAGTTTGGAAGACCAAGGGGCCTCTCTTCTCAGTGATGGCCGACTAGG
>NC_034594.1:59484545-59521414 GCF_900095145.1 Mus pahari
CTTTCCCAATCTGTTGGTGGCCTTTTTGTTTTGTTGACAGCNTCTTTTGCCTTACAGAAGCTTTGCAATTTTATGAGGTCCCATTTGTCAATTCTTGATTTTACAGCATAAGCCATTGCTATTCTGTTTAGGAATTTTTTCCCTGTGCCTATATCTTTGAGGCTTTTCCCCACCTTCTCCTCTATAAATTTCAGTGTCATGGTTTTATGTGGAAGTCTTTGATCCACTTAGACTTGAGCTTTGTACAAGGAAATAAGAATGGATCAATTTGCATTCTCCTACATGATAACCGCCAGTTGTGCCAGCACCATTTGTTAAAAATGCTGTCATTTTTCCACTGGATGGTTTTAGCTCCCTTGTCAAAGATCAAGTGACCATAGGTGTGTGGATTCAAAAATAAATAAATCTTAAAAAAAAAAATTCCTCATAGACTAGCTCACAAACTAACCTGATAGAGACCGTCAAGTTTCAGTAGTGACCTTTCACTCAATGCTTGGACTTCAGAAATTCAGCATTTCTTGTCCTTTATTGCTGATAGCATGGCCACCACTGTACAATATCTTGGTAGTCCGTGACCACTCCAAGGGAACTAATACACTGATGCTAGGGAAGTGGTTCAGCAGGTACTAGAGCTTGGGATACAAGCAAGACAACCTGTATCCAGATCCCCAGCACCCATGCTTAACCTTGGGATTAGGTTCCTTTAAAGGTAATGCTCTGTGCATCAGAGAAAGGAGGATCCCTCAGGTGTGTTGTTTATCAGCCTACCTCCTGGTGCAGTGAAGGGACTCTATCTTAGGGGCATAAAGCATTGAGTGACAGAGGCGAGATATCCAATGTCTTCCTCTGGCCTCGGCAAGCACACACACACACACACACACACACACACACACACACACACTACATATATCATACACTTGCAAACAATAACAACAGCAGCAACAACAAAACAGCTGAAGGTAACAACAGTCTCACAACAAATAATTCCCAAACTGACTCTGGCAAACGGAAGTCCAACAGACCCCAGTGAATGCTCTCAAAGCCACCTTTTTGTCCTTAGATTGTGAGTCCATCCACTCAGACACTTTAAAATTAGAAAGCAAACAATATAGTGTGTTAAGAATGTGCTGGTCCATTTAATCAGTCTTATTTTAAAGTTACAAAAAGAAAAAAAAAATTCTGTTCAGGATGATAGGGTTAAGGGAAGAATAACGAAAATTCCTTGATTTTTGAAAATTCGCATGACTCCTTGGTTAATTGGGATGGTGACATTGTCTGTTTTCCTCATGCAGTTTATCCTGGAATTACGGTTCAGAATCACTGAAGAAAACATAATTTCATAAATAATTGCTCACCTTTCTGGGGGGTTCGCTGCAGCTGCCTTTGATTGATGCGAGCAGACATGTTTATCCCTAGTGTTTACATTCAGTGCCTGCTGAATCTTTAAGTGCAATTTCTTGTCAGCAATTTAACCAGCCATTCTCTCCATTAAGAAAAGCCCTTGTCACATTGCCAATTCAGAAAGAAACTACAGTGGTCTATTTACAAAAAGAGACTCTCAGTCATGCCTAAGTTACACAGGTGAAATCTACTACAACTGATTTCCTTCCTTCCTGTTCAGTCAGATGAAACAGGAAATTTATTATATGGGTTTCATTTCCTAGATGGAGTTTGAAAGCTTTGACAAATATAATTAATTAACTAACTCCCACATTGGGTATGAAGATTCCTGGTGCATGGCCTCTACTTAACTAAAAGATCTAGGGTTTTAAAACAAGACCAGATGTCAATAGTAGCTTCCAAATAGCCCAACTGAAGGAGATAGAGCTGGAGTTCCCTTTGGAATCCCTGATTAGACACAAACCACACCCAAACACCTGTTTTCACAGAGAGATCCTTTATTAAGCGGGGAAGAAAAGTTAAGGTGGCAAAATGAACATCAACAAGTGTCCTTGGAGATTGAATTTTATTATTATTATTATTTTCATTATTTACATTTCAAATGCTATCCCGAAAGTTCTCTATGCCACCCCCCGCCCTTGCTCCCCTACCCACCCACTCCCACTACTTGGCCCTGGCCTTCCCCTGTGCTGGGTCATATAAAGTTTGCAAGACCAAGGGGCCTCTCTTCCCAATGAAGGCCAATTAGGCCATCTTCTGCTACATATGCAGCTAGAGACATGAGCTCAGGGGGTACTGGTTAGTTCATATTGTTGATTGAATTTTTAAGAAGAGAAAAAGGGGAGGCCTGTATTAGAAAGGTCTAGCATGTAGTGGTATATTTTGACTGGGAAATAATTAGGTGGACCAAAGGGGGCTTTTGATTGCTGCCCTCGGTACTTTGATAGCTGGACCTTGGTAGTCAGCTTCAGGAGGATGAAGTGGCCAAATAACTGAATAGACCTTGGAGTCTAGCTTTAGGAATGTAAACAGCCTTCAGCAAGGCAGATGGGCTGCTGCAGAAGGGCAAGACCTGCTAGAGCCATACTCCCCATAAGACAGTGTCAATTTCACCATGGAACTATACTACTCAACTTAAAATTTTATGATAATGCCTTCATATACTTTCCTTGGACTTCTGTGATGATTTGCAGCTTATTCTAAGGTCTCATAATTTTAAAAACATGTTAAGACAAAAGACAGGTAGGACAAGGCTATATACCTCAAAGTTCTTTTTTTTTTTCCTGGAATACTTGGTGTACTGTGTATTTCTCAGAACCAAAGAAGAATATATTTTTATTGAACTTTAGTGAATATGCATTACAACTTGAGAAAGCTATTGCACTCAAGCAGAAGAAATCATATAAATACGTTTAACTATTAAGTTGTTTTTTTTTTAAAGTAGGCTTCTATGACCTAGAAAATGTCGCATTGAAATCAATATAGTCATTCAATAAGAGAAGCGAGGTTGAATGTTTAATCCATTGCTTACATTCTTAAGTGGCATGATTTAGAGAACCAGTCTATTCCAGGCCTATTTAACTGGGATAAAAAATTATAAAGACCATAGCTATGAAGCATTTAAATGTGAGCCAGTCTGAGGATGTCAGATCAGCATCAGCCTCTGGACCAACGAGTAAGTTGTGAAAATTGATCCCTTTTGGATGTCTAGATTTTTTTTTTAAAGGCTGAATTTATAAAAGAAAGAGATTATCACTTTAAAGAAGGAATTCCAAAATGCTTAACACTATGCATTATTGAGCACAAATAGGAAAAGAATGAAAACCAATTCAAAGAAGACATTTAATCTCTTTGAGGTAACACAGAAACCAAGAGAACCATTATGATCAGCCACCAGCTAGTGTGTGTGTGTGTGTGTGTGTGTGTGTTCGTATTGTCAGGGAAAACTGAGTTCACTTATAAAATACTTTCTAAGCTTCTTTTAAAAATCATTTTCCAGAAATTTGTAAATGAAAAACAATTCCAAATTTAATAAGGTGTATGTAGCAGTGCACGGTGATTCGTGGTTGAAGCTAGCTCATTATTGCAGCTTGCTGATGGAAGTTAGGTTAATTAAACATTCCACTCCTTCTAGAAAAGCCAATCAACTGGAGAATCTGGGCCATGGCTATTCCCAAAGGAAAGGAATGAACGTCCTAATGAGTACCTGGTAGGAGCGGGAGGAGTGTTGGTGACATGGATTTTGAATCTGCGCATACTATCGAGCTGCGTATGCACAAAACACCTGACTTAAGATGGGGTGGGGAACATACATGGGACTACAATGGAGACATCTGAGCATTGCCTCTGACCACTGATAACACAGGAAAAACTTTCCCCTACATTTCTACTGTTTCAATTTTAGCTGCATTCAGTAACATTTTTCCATGTTCTTCCTGCATCTTCCTGTTATAAAGAAGAAGGAATAAGAAAGAAGAACCAAGAGCTTTAAAAGCTCCGGGTAGTTAATGGTTGGCTGGGGAAGGGGAGTCGCATTCCTCAATGGTGGCTGCTTCAATCTGCCCTTCCTTAGGTTAAAAAAACAAAAAAACAAAAAACAAAACAACAACAACAACAACAAAAACAAAAAAACCACATCCACTCATGTAACATTAATTAAATGCAATCACATGTGCCTGCATGTGCACACATGTACACATACATATACACAGCATGATGGGAGGAAGGGAGAGCATGTTGGAAAGAAGAAGGTATTCCAAAGGAATAGAATTGAGAGAGGATAATGTGATCAATATGCATGATGCACAATATATACATATTTGCATATATATGTGTGTGATTATGAAAGAATAAATAATAATAATGTTAATAATAATAATAGTAGTAGTAGTAGTAGTTGTAATAATTTTAAACAAGTATAGATTGGAACATGACATCCATTTATTGTCTAACATGGACTCTGCCATGGTACTGTGGGTGGATACTTCCACCCTGACTTTGTATTCTCATGACATAACCAAACTATCCAAATGGTTAGAAGGATTTAGCTGTCAGCAACTCCCAAAAGAATGAGCAGAGAGGTGAGCTGAAGTTTTGCTTTATTCATGTATCATATTCTGGATGTCAAGTTTGTCTTTACACGTGCATTCTAATTTTACTGTTTTGACTGATTAGTCTTTAGGCCACTTACTGGTGATTAGCATCAAGAAAGAGCTGTCGGAAGATGAAAAGCTTGTCAGCAGCAAAATGGACTGAGGCATTTCACATGCAGGGAATTCAAACAGATCACCTCAAAGTGTTCCTCTACTCGTTTATTGCTAATCTTCCTTAAATGCTGAAGAATTAATTTTGACTTAATATAGGTTGTTGCGGGAAATACATTAAAAATGAAACTGGCACGTTCCTGCATTTGTCCCTCTGCCCCAGTGACCTGGCTAACCATGCACTGGCTGGCAATGGTCGACCTCGTGGTCGACCTCAGAACTCCACAATCTCTCCACCCAACTTGCTAGGTTCTCACTGGCGGATCATTACCACGCCAAACCCGTGCTTCAAATCCCCCATGCCCTTTGTGGTGCACCACAGGCAGACCCACACTTTGCCACCATACCTTTCTCTCTTGAACCCGGATGAACCACCACGTGAAGGAAAACACAACACAAACTTAGTTCTGAAGCGATGGTAACTCGATCGTTGGGCACAGCAACTAAAATCCTAATCTTGTAAGCCTTATTAAATCTCAATCCTCTAGTGGAGAATCCTGACGGATCCACCACTGAAACCGGGAGACACCTGTAATTACATCTTGTCCTCATGCTATCCCTGTCCAAAAGGTTTAACTCTCTTCTCCTCCTTCTCTTCCTCTGTCCAACCCCGTAGCCCCTCCTACCCACCCAGTGTTTGGCTCCTTTATTCCTTAGGGGATTGGTTCAGAAGAAGTCACCTGAGTACATGACTCACTCCTTGTCTGCAGCCCCTCCCTGGAGAACAAAATAAGCATCAAAATACAAACAGCACCAGGCCCATCCACAATAGGTTAATAAAAGATTCCTTTAATGTATCAGTAGGGAATAAAAGGAAAGAAAAGAGAAAAATAAATAAAAGAAAAGGTTAATTCTATATCTAGCAATGGGTCTTCACTCAAGGGCATGCTCTCTATGTGATATCTACAGCTCACCTCTTCCACGCCACCTTAACTTCAGCTCCTGTCTACTCAACCTAAATCATATAAACTGATTTGTTCTCTGACTGTGGTCTGTTTTACATCTTCATTCCCTTAACCCTTGTCCTGGTTAGTTTTTCAGAACTATAGAAATGTTAACCCAGAAAGCAAGAAAGAGAGGAATTGTGTCTATCACATTAGCCCTAGAGCATGGATGTGGCCATCTTCTTAATTGTTAATTGACATAGGAGGACCCAGCCCTTTCCTCATCCAAGTTGTTTTGGTCAGTGTGACAAATAGCAAATTAATATATCGGACTTGTTATTTGCTACCTGTAAAGGCCCTCTGTTACTACCCATGCCATAGAACATCCTCTTTCTTGTTTAACTCTACACTTTCTTCCTTTGTGCAAGCACCTTTCCCTTATCTATGTTCATAAGTTATTCTGGCATAAAACTGACAGTGTTGTATGATGTATGTGTAAAGGTATGATTTGGTCAAACTGAGTAGTTTTACTGTAAGAGCTAGCACTTTTCTAGATCAGGGATGTCTTTAAGACGTGTGACTGAATGAATGAATGAATGGGCAGGGAATGAATAAACTTAGTTACATAGCAAGTTTTTAAATATAAGTGTCATATGCTGTGCTCATTCCTGTGCATAATCCTCAGGAATGTATTTTATAGTCTATTAGTATATTACATTGTCATTTTATACTGGAGTTACTGATTTTTTTTCAAGTCTAAAATTTCAAAGAGCAGTGTAAAGTACCATCATGAATATGAAGTACTGAAACCCAACTTTTAAACAGGGATCCAAGATGAGCAGTAGTTGAGGACCAAATATTCCAGTAAATACCAATCGAAGACTCGGGTTTAAATAATTTATACCTAGTTTACATACAAATAATTTATACATCTGTAGTGGCTATTCCTGGTTGTCAACTTGACTATATTTGAAATGAACTACAATCCAGAATTGGAAGGCTCACCAGTGAACCTAATTTGGAAGCTGGGAGATAGAAGTTTCTGATCTGGATCTTGGTATGGAGATCTTGAGACACAGTGGTGATTGAATCCAGAAGATTAAGACAGGGAGATCTCTGAGTCCAAGGTCATCTGGGATTAAAGGTGTGGTGGCACACACCTTTAATCAGGGCTACACCTTCTGCTGGGGACCATATAAGGACATTGGAAGAAGGGAGTCNGGCTCTCGCTCTTTCGCCTTCTTGCNGNGTGGGACTCAGCAACTGCTAGATCCTTGGACTTCCATTCACAGCTACTACTGAACCATTGTTGGGATTTGGACTGCAGACTGTAAGTCATCAATAAATTCCTTTACCATATAGAGACTATCTGTAAGTTCTGTGACTCTAGAGAACCCTGACTAATACAGAAGTTGGTACCAGGAGTGGGGTATTGCTGTGATAGGCCTGACCATGCTTTTATTTGAAAGAATGTGGATTTTGGGACTTTGGATTTGGAACACAGTGGAATGCTTTAAATGTGGCTTCATGGGTCATCCTAGTAGGAATATGGAAGACTTTGTTGCTGAGGGTAACTTGAACTGTGTTGACCTGGCCCAAGAGATTTCAAAGGAGAAGAATTTCAGCATGTGGCATAAAGACTGTTTTTGTGGTATTTTGGTGAAAAATATGGCTACTTTTTGCCCTTGTCTGAAAAGTCTGTCCGAGGCTAAGGTGAAGAGACTTGGATTCATTGCATTAATTGCATCGACAAAGGAAGTTTCAGAAAAACCCAGCAGAGACTTTGTTCTCTGGTTAAGTCTCACAAAGAGAAGTTTGAACAAGCATAGCAAGCTTAGAAAGAAAAAATATAAAATATATGGTTTCTGCTTGTGGACGTTGTACATCGTGGTGCGGAGCCTAGTGCGCACCACGATGTACAACGTCCACAAGCAGGCAACTCCCAAAAGAATGAGCAGAGAGGTGAGCTGAAGTTTTGCTTTATTCATGTATCATATTCTGGATGTCAAGTTTGTCTTTACACGTGCATTCTAATTTTACTGTTTTGACTGATTAGTCTTTAGGCCACTTACTGGTGATTAGCATCAAGAAAGAGCTGTCGGAAGATGAAAAGCTTGTCAGCAGCAAAATGGACTGAGGCATTTCACATGCAGGGAATTCAAACAGATCACCTCAAAGTGTTCCTCTACTCGTTTATTGCTAATCTTCCTTAAATGCTGAAGAATTAATTTTGACTTAATATAGGTTGTTGCGGGAAATACATTAAAAATGAAACTGGCACGTTCCTGCATTTGTCCCTCTGCCCCAGTGACCTGGCTAACCATGCACTGGCTGGCAATGGTCGACCTCGTGGTCGACCTCAGAACTCCACAATCTCTCCACCCAACTTGCTAGGTTCTCACTGGCGGATCATTACCACGCCAAACCCGTGCTTCAAATCCCCCATGCCCTTTGTGGTGCACCACAGGCAGACCCACACTTTGCCACCATACCTTTCTCTCTTGAACCCGGATGAACCACCACGTGAAGGAAAACACAACACAAACTTAGTTCTGAAGCGATGGTAACTCGATCGTTGGGCACAGCAACTAAAATCCTAATCTTGTAAGCCTTATTAAATCTCAATCCTCTAGTGGAGAATCCTGACGGATCCACCACTGAAACCGGGAGACACCTGTAATTACATCTTGTCCTCATGCTATCCCTGTCCAAAAGGTTTAACTCTCTTCTCCTCCTTCTCTTCCTCTGTCCAACCCCGTAGCCCCTCCTACCCACCCAGTGTTTGGCTCCTTTATTCCTTAGGGGATTGGTTCAGAAGAAGTCACCTGAGTACATGACTCACTCCTTGTCTGCAGCCCCTCCCTGGAGAACAAAATAAGCATCAAAATACAAACAGCACCAGGCCCAGCCTGCTTGTGGACGTTGTACATCGTGGTGCGCACTAGGCTCCGCACCACGATGTACAACGTCCACAAGCAGAGGATTAAAGGTGTGGTGGCACACACCTTTAATCAGGGCTACACCTTCTGCTGGGGACCATATAAGGACATTGGAAGAAGGGAGTCNGGCTCTCGCTCTTTCGCCTTCTTGCNGNGTGGGACTCAGCAACTGCTAGATCCTTGGACTTCCATTCACAGCTACTACTGAACCATTGTTGGGATTTGGACTGCAGACTGTAAGTCATCAATAAATTCCTTTACCATATAGAGACTATCTGTAAGTTCTGTGACTCTAGAGAACCCTGACTAATACAACATCTAAATGTTAAAAGGTTTTATTATCTAAAATGAGAATCAGAACAGTTACATAGTGAGAGATGACGACAACAGTCAGTCAGCAGCACAGATGAAAACAAACACTTTTCGGTCCCAGGTTAAGTAAGAGTTGACATAAGTTCTATCAACAATAGCAGTACACAGGTTCTCACCAGGATGCTCTGGGGACAGTCTTTGTAGTTGGTGAACTTGAGGGTGGCCTGCTTGCTGCTTCAGTTTTAGAAACTTGAAAATGAAAAAACAACGGAAAAAATAAGAACGAATATTCACTTTCCTGGGTTTGTCTAAAAATTTATTTGTTGGACTAGTTTTAAAACTACTTTCATATGATCTAAGATAGTTTGGGGACTCAAATTACGTATGGGTACAAGTGTCTGAATGTATGAATATATTTGTGCCTCTGTGTGTGTGTGTGTGTGTGTGTGTGTGTGTGTACATGTGTGTAAAGGAATGACATTTCAATGTCCTGTGGCAACAGATAGATTTCCACCTAATTGCTGTTATTTTAAGGTAATACAAACTTCCACAGCCACAGATTTTTGATTTGTTTTGTTTTTTATTTTCTTGTTTTTTGCTTTTTGTTTGTTTTGTTTTTAGTTTACCTTAACGATTGTTGCAATTAAAAAAACAAAACAAAACAAAACAAAAAAAAAAAACAGAGCTCTTGCCTCTTGCTCTCTTGCTCCTTCGTGCTCCCCTTCTCTCCCCATTCCCTTCCCCTCTCTCTCCACGTGGTCATGGCCAGCCTCTACTTCTCTACTCTTTCCTTCTCTCTGGCTTTCTCTGCCTCTACTACCCTCTGAATTCCTCTCTCCATGCCCTGAATAAACTTTATTATATTTTTTTAAAAAATAGATATACATGGAAGCAACTTATTAAACATTAATGTACTTTAACATGGAAACTCACAGAGCCCCAGATCTATCTAGAAAGAATATGCAGTTCAGTGTAAAAGACTGAGATGAAATGGAGTGAGATCTGCCAGAGATACTCGCTATTGTCTGTGCACCATCCTCCTCAGTTAGAGCTGGATAAAGAATCTGACATCTTAAGTGAATAACCTTGGTACCTGAAGCCCTGAGCATAAGGAATTGAAGACAACTCAGCGACCTGTCTACAATTGTGACCTATGGGAACTGTGCAGCTTACAGGATGCTGAATGAAATCTACTTCAAGATAGGAGAGGCAGAGGGAGGGGAAGAGAGATGGAGAGAGGTAGACAATAGGAGAGGTAGAAGGAGGTGGAATAAGGTAGAGGGAGGAGAAGGGAGCTGGATGCAGGAGAAGGGAGCTGGAGGGAGAGAGAGAGGGAAGAGTGAAGGGAAGGGAGGTGGATGCCCATCATGCAGATGGAACCATCTCCCCTTCCAAATAGCAACTCTGAGAACAAACAGGCTGTCTCCTTACAGACAGGCCCAAACCTTATGTTGCTAGGAGTATGACAACCACAGAGATCCAACTGTTGATATGTTCTTCAAATAGCAAATCTCTATTTTCTTTTAATTTGCTTACATTAAATGCCTCACCCCTATTCTCCAAACTTAATCTTAGAATTTCAAAACCAAAACTCTCAGAAAAACTAACAAGAGCTCAAATTTTATTTTAAAAATGTGTGTACCACCACAAAGGCATCCTAAATACAGACTAGTGGGCACATCAAGGCTTTATGACACATGGCCTTCCAGAATAATATTTGTTAGGGCAACGCTCCAGATGCAAAAGCAGTTGTGGAAATCCTTGTCCATTTATTCATTTTACTTAATTTTTTTTAACTTCCATGGCTTTTCCTGCTATGGCTTTATCCAGATGCTCCTTAAGCAGGGACTTGCTTTACACATCAATTTTTAATATCCACCCTTCACAGTAAAATGGAACCTGAAGCACAAGGCGGTTAAAAGCGGTCCTGACCTAGTTCCTTGAGAAATCAATGGAGAGCTTCAAAGACCTGGTAAACAGCTGACATTTAAGGGAGCCAGCTCATAATCTGTGTTGGTGTTAAATATGTTTCCCTGGCTTTTAGGGTATCAGTTCTCTCCTCCCTAGCCTCTTCCTGCCCCCAATCCCCTTTCATCCCATCTCCTTACTTTTCTCTCACTCCTCCTCCCACTGCCTTTCCTTCATGTTACTCTAACCCCAGAGAAGGCTACAGTAACTGTTGAGTCCTAGAAGTGAAGTCACCCACAATTATGGGTCCCCTTGGAGTAGTGAGCTCAGCGACATGGTTTCTAGTTAAGTCTGCCGCTGAAGAAGAACAAGAGCCTAAGCTCTCTGCTCCTTTCATACAACCATATCTCAGGTGATTTTCAGATACTTAGTGTCCCAAGGTCTTCAGAGTAGGAACAAGATCAGCACTATCTAGATGGAGAAGTCAAGGTCCTTCATGACTGAGGAGTAAATGGAGTCTACATGGGAGCAGGAGCTCTCCTATCAGGGAGCATGTAAGGTGCCCATCAAAGGGGAATGAGCACTCACATAGAGGGTTAGTATGAACTCTTGGCCCTAGATCCTGGAGTTTAGCCTCCTTCTAAACTTTATCGTAATTAATCTAGATTGAGAGACTGATGGGGAAAAGAGTGAAATTCAGCTACTAAGTCCATCTATGAAGGGAGTCTTCAAAGGCCCAGTGAGTTCTATTATAGCTGAAAGGCAAACATAAAAATTAGGAATCAGCTTTACTGCTTGTCATTTGTTTATGCTAATCCTATGACCCACATAAGTACAAGTACACATGTCTCTTTACTGTGGTAAAGTCTGTAGAACATTTCAACTTATGATTTTTAATAATTTTAAGAATATAGTTGGATACCAGTTGGTAAATTACCACAGTATACAACCATCACCACTGGACATCTCCAGAGATATTTTTGCTGTTGCGGCTGGTGATGTTGTTGTTGTTGTTGCTGCTGCTGCTTTCATCTTATTCTTGTTGTTCTTTCTGAACTGAAACTACACTTCATAAAACAGTAACTGCTAGTCTTGTCTTGACACCATTCCAATAATTGTTCTGGTTTTTCAGACCATTCTGGCTAACTCAAATAAATGTAAGCGTACATTTTTTTTCCTTCTGTGCTTGAAATACTTTGCTCAGCTAAGTGTCTTCCAGACTCAACCCTCAAGGTTTCCTTTCTTTCTGGTCCATGCATATAGCACTGCTATCTGGAAATTCATCAGGGCTCTCTGGGCTACTTCCACCTCCTCACTGTGTTACCAGTGGTGTGAGGAACTGGGACACACAATGATCTGATCGGATCTCAACTTCAGCCTCTGAGAATGGAGAGGTTCCTGGGTCATGTAGCAATTCTGTTTCATTTCTGAGGAGCTTCCAGACTTTTCTGAAGTGACTGGTATTATTTTATTCTCACCAGTGATATATAATTCTGTCTTTATTCCTCCAATCTTGCAATCTCTTCTTAATTTATTTTTTAGAAATCTTACTCCTTATGAAGTTTAGTATTTCAGATTTAAGTTGTATTTCCATAATGATTAATAATGCTGATCATTCTGTATGTATTTATTAGTCGTTAATATATCATCCTTAGAGGAATACATACTCACAATATTCTCCGTTTAAAGTTGTATGGTTTGGGCATGTGAAGGTGTTGAGTCATAGATGTTATATAGATAATCCAGGTATAGTGTGTGTGTGTGTGTGTGTGTGTGTGTGTGTGCATGTGTGTAAGTATTAAGTATGAAATCACACACACACATGCAGAAGCCAGGGGACATGGTGTGACTTTCTTTTCCATTCTCTTCCTTAGTCCCTCAAACTGATGTGTCTTTTCATTGAATCAGAATCACATTTGAGCAAGGTTGGTTGAGCAGCTTTTTAAATCCCCCATCTTTGCTCCCTAACACTGGGGTTACAGGCATCAATGGCCGTGCATAGCATTTACATGAGTGCTGGGCATTTGAACCCAGGTCATTCTAGTTGTACAGCAAATGCTCTTACTCACTGGACCATCTCCTCAGCTCCTAGTATGGTATTAAGTCCTTATTAGATCCATGGCTGCTTGTAACTAGTGCCCTCACCCCACAGCCTGTCCTTCAATCCTGCTGATTGTCCTCATTCATTCCTATGTTTCCCAGTTTGCATTTATTCTAACTTATTTACTTTTATTGCTCATGCCATTTTTTTTCAAGTGTCCTTTAGACTTTCCTTTTGTTTTTTTTTTTTTTTTTTCTTGTGTGTCACAATGTGAGAGAATCTTTAAAATGAGATGAAAACTGAAGCTGTGTTGATAACACAGAGAACACTGTTCTGGGGTGGGGGAACATGGTGAACAAAATCTTTTGTTACACAGACCAGAGTAGGGAAGAGGATGGACGGGTGGCTTAAGACTGAACACCTTAGAAACCACTCTGGTTGTCTTTCTCCCAGTGAATCTTTCTGTTTTTTCCTGGCACATTTCCTGGACTCAGAAGCTCATGTCTGCATCCACCAGGAAGGTCTGCAGATAGTCTTGGCCTCATCTGAACAGTTTTGTGTTGTAAGCACTGTACCCCAATCCCGCCCGACCTATGACTTTTTCTTTTGAACCTTTTTTTTTTCAGAATTTTTTCTTTTTTAACCTATGAACATAAAACCCAAAGACTGAATAACAGAGCCCTCCTGCGCCTTTTATTTCATCAATCAGACTGATTTTGCCCCCAAAGAAGTCTGTTACTAATTATGAAGAAAGGTAAGACAGGATTAAAAAGTGTAGTGACATCAGACATGAGCCTTACCTCTAGGAAACAGCATTTACAGACACAGAAGGACTTTTCTACATATGAACTCACAGCAACTGGGACAGAATATACAAAACTTACACACACAAAAAAAAAATGCAGCATGGGAGAGAGAAAGTGGGCAGGAAAGCCTATCCCTAAGTAAGGAGCCCTTCGCTAGCTGATTCATAAGAGAGAGTCCTGCATGAATGTGTGCACTTGTATGTGTATGCTTGTGTGTGTGTGTGTGTGTGTGTGTGTGTGTGTGTGTGTATGCATGTGCATGTGTGTATGTGGGAGGGGGTTAAGAAAGAGAAAAGCAGAAACAGAGAAAGTGAGCATGAACTTGCTGACTGTGGTATAGGAGTAGATCTAGAAGGACTTGGAGAATAAATGTGATCAAAATAGATGGAATGGCAGTCTCAAAGAATTATTATCACTATTAATATCACAGAACCTCAACTCTACAAAAAGAACCATAGGCAACTAAGGAATCTGAGAGTAGGAGAAATACTTTTCTCTAGAGAAGATTATACTAAATGATATCCAATTCCAAATGACCATCCCGGTAAACATAGATACAAGTAACACTATACACACTGAGAAGGTTATATTTATGTATTTAAGGATATAGATAGATAGATAAATAGATACATATATGCATGCATCTCTCTAACAAAAATTAATGACTAATGAATAAAGAGGTTATGAATTTGAAAGAGAGCAAGGAAGGATATATGCGAGACTTTGGAGGGAGTAAAATGATAGGTGAAATTGTGCAATTATATTATACTTATGAAAGATAAATACTTATGTATCTATATTTTTCCATTGGATTGGCCGATAGGTTGATTTTTATCTTAAGTATGTTCATTTAAAATGTCCTTTTGTAGAGAAATATCAAATCTGGTTAACATCCCTATTGATTTTTATGTGTATTTCTTCCCTTAGATACTCTGGCATATTTTATGGTTCTAGAATTGTTCCAAAACACCCAGATACTCTTCAACCACATTTTCTAGAAAACTCATACATTGAAATCAGGAAAAACACAGTTCTGTGTAAATTTGGGGTTGGAGACATAAGTTGTATTATCATTAGAGAGGTTATTGTTTCCTTTTTGTAGAATTTTTCATATAATATTCATATGAGAAATTCTAAAAAATATCTCCCTCAAATATGGCCATTAGTAATTGTGATTCTAGTACCAGCCGCTTGTTCCTTTGCTTTGGCAGCCATTAAAAGTTCTGCTTATTGTTCGGGGTTGGGTGCCGTTCTTCTTAGCATTTGATGTTTGCTTTGGAAACATTTATGAGTGTATTTTCAGAGTCACATCTTTCAGGAAGAAAAGAAGTGATATTTTTCTTCTCATATATTAATATTTTTAGTGCTTAAATGTTTCTAATTCTTTTAGGATGGAGGTTTTGTCCCATCTGTCTGTTAAAATGATTTGAGGCTTAATTAAATTTGATTGCACCTGTGCATACATTCAACTACCCACACACTTCCCACTTACCAGCGGAAAAACCTTGACTTTCCTTCAAAATTAAAAGAATTGAACTATGACCTTTCTTTTAAAAATGCATAGGCATGCAAGACTGAAAAAACTGGGAAATGATAAGTGAGATGCTTCTGTCTGTCTTAGGCCACATGCATACATTATCTCCTAATGGTTGCCATCGACATAATGAAGTTGTCTTCTTTGCAGAGTTGGTCTGCTTTTTTCTTCCAATTAGATAGCAAAGCTGAAGTAACCAATGAACTAATCAGAAACCATTCACACCACTATATGGCTTTGTATGTTCTTAGATTTAGCAGCCTTATCTCGCCTTTTATGAGAATTGGAAGACTAATCATAACAGAAATAAATTATGGAGATTATCTCCAATTTTAAAGTAATCAAGCATTTTTCCTTCTCTTTCTATACCCCATTCTAAAGGGGGAAAAAAGTTCTTAAAAATGTGAAATAGACCAGCTCCTATGGTTTATACTTTTTCCATTCTCTTGAGCAAAAGAGGATAATTAGGATAATTTTATCTAAAAATAGCTATGACCATAGAAGAAAAGGACCTAGCCAAGTTAACAATCCAAATTATTTTTAACAGTGATAAAATTTTCCCATAATATTAAGCACTGGCTCTGAATCTTCACATTAGAAATAACAGAGTTTTAAAAACACCCATACTGAGGACCAACTCTAGAAATTTCAATTTAATTGTAGCGTGTGAATTGCTTTAAAAAGAACTTATCGCCAAGCCTTTCCAATATGCATCCAGGAATCGGAGTGTCTAATGTAGCCTATATTCTAGCACTTATCCTGAGAATACTGGGTTTGAAGACACTTGAGTCTCAACGCCTCATTTACAGATAAGCACATGGATGCACAGAAGAGGGCAGGGGTCTGCCCAAGGCCTGAATGTTAATAAGGAGCTAAATCCAAGCAGGCATTTAGTGGCTTATAACTCCAAAGACAATTTCTCAACATCGTCACTATACCATACTTTGGCTGAGACTCCCCACCTCAAAGTTCTCAGGGGGTGGGCTCTTCGCACACAGTTCCCATATTGCAGGTGTTACTTCATATTCTGCATTATTAATATAGGTTTTATATCTTCTGAGAACATTTAGGTCATTCCTAAATTATAATATGAACCTATGACAACGGGAACCTTGACTATGATTCCTAAATACTTACTGGTAATTTCCAATACAGAATAACTTAGTCTTGATGATCTAGAAAATCATCCTCCAGCACCGAAGTCCTTTCTTCTAGATTTCAAAATATTTTTTAAGAGTCTTTACTTCCATTCCCTAGCCATTTTCTTTGTCTCCTACTGTTCAAAGGATTATTCTGCTTTGATCACTTAAAAGTAGACAAAAACAGAGAGGGTAGACAGAGGCATCAGTATAATTCTCCATTTTTCCTTATCAAAAAAAATCAGTCTTTGACTTTAACGATAATTATTGTATTATTTTTCTCATGACACTAGTAAGCAGAAACTCTTCAAATGAAGCCATATATTTTTGAATTTCTTAAAGAAGAATAACCAAAATTGCAGCCATGTATTTTCTTTAATCTGTTCATTTCCTTGCTAAATCACCAGAGTTTTGCTCCATTTCATCTATACTTTAGGTGCTGGATTCTCCTGGATATGGACAGTAGCTAAAAGCATTCTGTATAAACACCCATCCTGTATATAAAGCACATATCTGTAGTCTAGGCAAGAAATTATTCAACTCTTTTAATTTTTTATTAGGACAGGCTAGCTTTATGTTCAAAAAAACAAGGGAAATTAGTAGGGGGACATGCACAGAAAACAAGACTTCTGTAATGGACTTGGGTTTCCATGAATCCTAATTCCAAACAGATAGGAATTCTTTTTTGCAAATTGCTGTAAGTTCACCTGCACTAAATATAAACACTAAAAGTTGTTTGTAAAGATGGAACACCAGTAAATGCTTAGTAGTTCTGCCTCTTGGCATCTTAGGAGTACACAAACTATTGCAAAGGATAGGCTAGAACTGGGTGGCATTCTCGTGGTCGGGCAAAGACACTTGAGTTTCACGAGGACAGAGATAAAGCAGATATGACCATGAGCCTCTGACTTGGGTAAGTGCATATGCTTTCATTTTGATCGACTTGCTTAATTCTCATGGGTAGAATTTTCTTTAAAAGCAATAACTGTCTTTCTCAGTTTATCAAAAATAAAGTAGCCTCCTTAAAGAACTCTATTATCTTCATGAGATAGGATTTTAGATCAGCAACCTGGTTTTCAGGTGTGCTGGGTTATTCAGGACTTGCTGTGATGGGAGAACTGGGTTCTGATGGTGCTAGAGTATATTGGCTTCTGTTGCTCATTTATATATCAGCTCAAATATAACTCCTTTCCATAGACATGTATTTTCAGCAGGAAGAGAACATATTGTGGATCCCAAAACCTTGCCCCTTTACCTGACTTTAGAATTTCTGTCCTAGGCTGTTTGATTTTGCTGGACATTTCTCATGTTTTAACTTACCTTCTTTCTATGTGTCTGGGTATTGATTCATATCCAGCAGTGAGTTTCTGGGGGAAAGGGTGGCCAAGGATCTGGAAGTCATCTCAGAACTATTCATGCAGGAAGTTCTGGGTCCTGCAACAACAGGAGCAATATAGTTGAACCTAGAATCTAACTGACACAGACAAATGGCTTCACGGACTTCTCACTCCATTATGAGGATGCAATAGAAAAAGAATCAGAGCTCAAATCCTCACAGGGTGATGCCAAGGGAGGAGGGCGCAACCGAGATCAAATATATAAAATCAAGTGATAATAACATGTAAATAAGCATGATGGAACTTGAGATTTGCAATGGACTTTAAAAGTGATGTAGTTTGTTATTACAAAACAGCCAGAAATGAAGGAATACTACCCTAGAAAGAAAAAAATAGTACACCAAAGTACTAAAGTCAAGGCAGTGTTTACATTCAGCCCAACTGGAGGTCACATCTACCTCTAATTGCTCACCAGTCAGGTGTTTCTTGGCAGTAAAATCGGAGTGAGCTTCGATTTCCTTGTCATTAATATGAGGATGATGAAGTCACACGGCAGTGACTATCTCCACTTAGGAATCTTATCAGAATGTGACTTCTGTATTACTGTATATAACTTTTTTTTTCTGTCTTAGAGAGTCCCTTTCTCATGATGGTCATGATGTCAGTTCATTGTTTAATTGATCAAAATTAGAATTCTTGATTTGAAAATGTCCAGGCAGATGGAGCAAGGCATGTGCATTTTAGAGGGAGGTGTATTTTAAAACAGATTTATGGCACTACGGAAGCCTTGGGTTCTTTGCTTTTCTCTATAACTGTACAGAGGTCCAGGCATGTGACAATTAGAGGGGTGCTTTGGAACATTTTTGTTTCACTTCTATCATTTTTATTTGGGAAATCTAAAATATTAGTATTGCTTCCTCTGATTCACGGACTTGAGTAGAGTACTACAGATCATCACAAGACCACACCAGCACATTTCCTTATCATGTAGTCCATGTGTTATTGAACTACCTATTTGTTGCTAGTTGGATGGACAACTATAAAAAATTGGATGTGTGCTACCACCCTTGTCTAAGTTCCTGTATATAATACATGTAAAATATCTGGGTGATTATTCCAGCATATCTATTGTCTATTTGATATAAACTTATTAAAACCTTGACATTTAAAGTACTTCTTAAATATTCCTCAGAGATTATACATTTCAAAAAGACGTTTTTTTCCTAGAGTTAAGGCAAGGAGGAAAATGATGTTGAAACATTGAGCTTTCTGTGTATGTTGTAGGGTGGCATGAGGAGTATGTGTTCATCTGGATCATGAAGCAAGGATAATGTTTGAGAATCAGTTCTCTCCATTCCTGCGGGTTTCTGGGATCTAATGTAAGCCTTCAGTGTTGACATTTATTTGTCAACCTACCAAATACCATTGATCTTCAATTTTCCTGTCAGTATACTTGGAAAATCTTTTCTTTCATTGGAAATTCAACAATGTTACATTTAGACTACTTTGTACAGAGGGGCTGGAATACGAACTAACATGTTAGGTTCTGGGCAAGGATAGTCCAAATGCTACAAAAATAACTAACTCCAAAATGAATGGTTTAAGGCAATACAATGGATCTGTGGATCAGGCATGTTCCAGGCCAAAACTTTTATCACAGATGAAGTGACAATCGATTAATAGATTAAAAGATGGGCTTCTGTTAATAGGAGGTTCCATGTGTAGTCTCTGCCAGCTCTTTATAGAAATTTCATAATGCAGGAGAAGACATAGCCTAAAGATGCTGTGGGATCTTTCAGGAGCACAATTGGAAGAAGTTGTCACCACTCCCTCATCTACTACTGACTAGAATGGGGTTATGTCACTCTTCCTGTTATAAAGAGAACTGGAGAGATAGATTCAGTTCATAGGCAGAGAGAAGGGCAAATGGATTTTGTGAGTAGCCTCTGCCCAGAGATCTTCTTAGCTTTCATGCCAGGAACACAAAGGCAAATGTAAGTGGCATTATTTGAGCATATTGTCCTCAGCCCTGAACTGTTAGGCTTTCTTGATGCAAACTTTACCATAATAACTAGATTCTTCCATGTTTCTCAGATATCTTGATGAATGGTCTTTAGATACAGATAACTTGGTGGTTATGGCTCAGGGTAACTGTCACAGCCTTAAATCATCTGCTTGTACAACTATATAATTTCTTTAAGGACAAACATGGTCCACAGTAGAAGAATAAGTAAAATTTCCTGTTAAATAATTGTTCAGTTGATTTCACTGCACCCATGGGAAGGAGAACAATTGATTTCTAAGTCATCAGCAGAGTTCCAGATTGCTGAGCTATGCCGTGCCATGGGATCCTGGCTCCCTATGCGGTTGTTGCCAATTGTCGTTTTGTGAGCTTGGGTGAGTTGCACAGGGACTTTGAGGTGCTCACCCTGCTTCAGAAGGTTAGAGTTGGGCAAGGGATCCAACTCAACTGATCGAGTGCTTGAGTAGTGTACAAGAAGAACAGGATTCATCTCATATATCTTGATATGGTGCACACCTGTAATCTCAGCACTTGAGAAGTAGAGATGGAAAACCCAGTTCAAGGTCCATGCCTACATAGCAGGTTGATCAGCAACCATGGGATGCATTAGACTCCATCTTTAAGAAAAAAAAAGTCTCATTAGGCTTTGGTGCATAATAAACTCTGACTCTTCTTGTACACTAAGGTAAAACAACTACCTTCTTAAAAACATACTTGGACTTTCTGATTCATTTCAAACCATTAGATCTGCAGTTGTCTGAACTGTTGTTCTCTTTCTGTATATATATTTGAAGAGAAGGCATCCTTTGGATGCCAAAATTGACCCCTAATGACAGGTTCACACAAGAGTGAAGGAATGATGAGAAACAAAAATTTGCCCCTGATCCCCACTGCCCTTTGATTGTGGCGACAGGGGAGTTTTTGCTCTGTTCCCCTAAAGATACAGAAACTGAGATGACAGGGTCACAGAAGGGTCTCCTTCTTGTCTGGACTCATAGGTAAACTGTCTCTGTCTGGCAGCACTCAGCTCCACACAGCACTGTTTGGAAAGACACAATAACATGCAATTAGAGTTCAGCTTAGGGTCACAGAGAGAATGAGAGTTCATTTGTGTTGTAACAAAGACATAACCAAGGGGACACAAGGGAGCTCACTGTGGATTCACTAGGGAATTTATCTAAAACAAACAAACAAACAAACAAACAAACAAAACCAGACAGAAGCTAAGAAGCTGCTTCAGAAACTAGCATACTGCTGTGATTAGCATGTGTCCCTTCAGTAGTAATGATGGGTGAGGTCTTCAGAACTTTTCTGTGAATGCTGTGAATGGATTAATCATCATGTAGATTAATTATAATGAGAGGTATTTCTTATAAAAGACTAAGTTTGCTTCTTGCTTTCTCTCTATATTTGTCCTCTCCTCTTCTCTCATTGTGTTCTGTCCCTCCCTCCCTCCCTCCTTCCCTCCCTCCCTCCCTTCTTGCTTGTTCTCTTTCCATTCTATCTTAAAGAGATGATGACACACTGAAGTCTTTCAGTAGTTATGAGCCTTCCAGTCTTGGAGTCTCAGACTATAGAAATATAAAAAATAAGTATCTATACTTTTATCAATTATCTGGTTAGCATTAGCACAATCATTTCTTGAATGAATATGTGTACAGAACACAGGATCTGTAGAGAATTTCCACATAGTGTATAAGAAGGATCTTATGGATAGTTTTTGTTACTAGATTCAATACTGGATTCAAACATTAAAATATTTGGATATGAGTAGTTGTCCTTACTTCTTGAATAGATTTCTTTGAGCCTGCAATATTTCTTAACTGCATAGTTCTTACTGCAATTGTCTTCATCCAATAAGTTTAGACATCCACTTCCCACATGTTTCTTTTTGACAGTAATTTTGAGTAGTTCTATATTTTAACAAGAAAACTTACTTGGTTTTTGAAAGCAGTTCAATATGTACACGGGAAACAGATTTATTACAAAATAAAGGTTCAAGAATACACTTATGATTTTCTTACTAATAAATTGTCTCTGCCTTCTAATTGAGAGGCATATAGGAAGGTACACACATTTAATCCTGAACATCACAAATTCTTCAATCATTTTGTTTCTCTAAATTCACCTGCCAACATTCACTGAAAAAAAAAAAAAAAACCCTTGGCACTTACAAACAGAGAAAGACACAAAGAAGAAAAATAATGTTCCTCTTTGTTTCCGAAGCTGTATTGGGCTTTTAAGTAGTTGAGGCTTGGGGACTAAATGACACTCCACTGAGATCTGCAGTAGAGTGATTTCAATTAAGAACCAAGAGGCTGACTTTGTCAGAGAGGCCTTCACACAAATCGTCCTTAATATTTAAAATGTCTGAAACTATGGTATTGGATGCAGCTTTAAATTTGTGCTCCTGTTCCATTTATTTATATTTGGGCAAGTTCCAACTCTAGGGGGTTCTTGTATTTGTGACAAGTTATTAGAGAGAAGTTGGCAGAAGAAGGGGAGAAAGAGAGAGGCAGGAAGGAAGAGACCAAGGGAAGGAAGGGAGTCTTATGTCATACGCACATTACAGCACAGATTGGATTACTCTGTGAAAGAGACATGGATTTGAGGCCCTTGGATCTGAGGCCATGACATTCCAAAGTCAGAGTTACATTTTGTATGAGACTGTTAATAAACAACTAGAGAATGGTCTATATTGATCTTGTCTGGTGCTAATTTAATTCCATTTGTCTCAGAGCACTGAATAGCAAATGTTGGTTAAATGGCCTTGTTCTAATGATTATGATTAAATATGTTATCATTAAAATATTTTGACTTCTTGCATTTGAGTGCAGGGTAACCATAATCTAACTTTATAACAGGTGTCTTTAGAGACATGGCCTCTCCTGATATTGCTGTTAGATTGGACTGCCCTTCTGGTTTGTTCCTATCATACGAAGCAATTCTTATAATTATATAGCTGTGTCACTTCTTGGAACTGGAAGGGGCCAGAGTAGTATGAAGATAAAAGAAGACCAGACAGATGAAAACAAAGAGGCTGTTTATTCAGGGCTATCATTTGGCAGACAGGCACAGCAGGCAGAGGAATCGGAGAGCAGAGCAGCAAAAAAAAACTGTGAAATTAAGTTTGGCCCACAGGTGCTTCCCTATCATCTAGCTTGCGTGTAAACAATTGCATCCCTACTTAACAGCATCCCCCTGTGCAAATAGCAGAGTAGTGACCCATCATTTCAGCCAATCACGGGCTGCAGCAACCACAGCATGTCCAAATCAAGCCTTATAGCAATGCATGCTATTTCTGTCCACCATTTCCCTTTTCTGCCTATAATTACTACTTGCTCATACTGCCAACTGGAGCCCTGTGAGGCCCTAAGAACCCTGACCATTGCTGCTCAATACATAGAAGCCTGTACTTTGCCCCCATACTGCAAGATAATGAGGAACCAAACAGGATATTAGTGATCAACCCTGTTGAAACTGTTGAATACTTGAAGTTAAATTAAAAGCCACAAAGACAAAAACACATTTTTAAAATTATTATTGTTTTTCAAAAATCTTTATATGAATTAAACTTTTGATTACAATTATCATCCTCATCAGATTTTTTTAAGAACACTATCAAGTTCATGTCACTTTATTACATTCATTGTCATTTGATTCTCTGGTTCTATTAGAAATATTGTATTGCCTATACATAGTAGAAAGATGTTTGAAGAGCTGAAAAACCTGCTTTGTAAATTAAGTAATTATTAAACAGGATGCTTACTGCTACGGGCATCAGTGCTAAGAACACAAAACCAAAAAAAACCAAAAACAAACAAAAACAAACAAAAACGAAACAACAGCAATAACAAAGAGCCAAGCATGTGGATTTCAAAACTTTGGAGTTTGTGGGGAAATTCGACATGTGGAAAGATAATAGAGTATGTTAATATACAGATGGCCAGAAAGCATGATAACCAATGGAGTGGGAAAGCTTCAGAAGCCATTGAGATTAAGTCGATGTGTGTGAATTCATTTGCTCAGCTAGAGCAAAGACAACATTTCAAGTTTGTCAGAGCAACAGAGGTTGATGGCAGAGTTGTAGAAGGCAGCAGGAGTGGAAGAGGGTGACAGAGGCTATGACCATATTGACATTGTTCCTTGGGCGCAATGATTATCAGGGTATCATGTTAGAGAGAAAGGAGAGGCCAGTGTGTCATAGACTCTTAAAGGAACTCAGTTATTGGTTTGTGAGCAAGAGACTCCTCAAAGTATTTCTGTCAGGAGTACATTATGATCACATTTGCGTTATAAATGGATGGCGTGTCTTGTACCTTGGGGTGTGGCAGGCAAAGTCAAGGAAGTCGATTGTGATGAATTAAGAGACATAATTATAGCTTGAATTAGGGTTGTTAAAGTAGACAATACCAAGTAGAGGAGGGTGAAAAAAGACTCAGAAACAGTCAGTAGATTCTTTTGACTGACAGGTTTAGATGTGAGATTTAGCAGTTAAAGACCAGAACAGGTAATTTCTTAGCATAGATGAATGGATAGGAAAAGGAAATGGATGGACAGGAAAAGCCATTAGATGAATGAACATATCTGTATACTACCTAGAATGTTATATTTGTGTATCTATGAGGCATCCACTGGATACTGAACCTAAAACCAAGGAGAAAAGGCTTGTCTTTTGATGAAGAGTTTGGAAAATCATTAAGAATTGAATGAATTTGTTGTTGAAACCAGAAGGCTAAAGATCATGCAAATAGTCTATAGTGAATGACAGCAGTGTCTCAGCTAGTGACTTAGGGAAGACCAGTGAATAACAAATGTGTTGAAAAATAAATTACATATGACACAGAAAGGGGGATTGATGTAGAATGTTATTCAAGAAAAGGAAGGATCTGTGTAAGAAAAGAATTGAATACATAAAAACCACTGGTAGATGGTTTGCTGGTCATTAAGAATTGTGGTAAATACTTCAGCTAACAAAACTTTCTATACTTTCTTAGGGAAAGCTGTCCTTGAGAATGGTTGAATTGAGTTTATGCCACAGTAGAGTGAAGGAAAGGTGAGGGAATATAAATTAGGAAAGAATATAACATGTTCCTTAAGAGAACCCCTTAAAGATGAAAACAGGGGGTACTTAATAAAGAAGAGCCAAACTTTTGATTCTGTGTCAAAAGAGAAAACTGTTTTCTTACCGGTGGTACTAAAGTAGTCACATCTTTGAGAGAAAGAGAATCTCCCAAGGGACTTACTCCTCTGTTATATTTTAAACACCAGAGTCTCCAATACAATCCTGTTTTCAACAGTATCTTGCAAGTACTTTAGAAAGACATTCAATCATTTCTAAAAATTATTTTTGACTGTGCATCCAATTCTTGAATCACAAGTAATTTTGTTAATCCACAGAATCCACAGAGGAGCTGAAAGTTCGAAGCCACAGCACGGAGCCGTTACCAAAGTTGGACAGCAAAGAGAGAGGTCATTATGGATCATCATCCTCTAGAGAGCCAGTGAAAGCTCAAGAATGGGATGGAACCCCAGGTCCACCTGTGGTCACCAGCAGAATGGGCAGATGCTCTGTGAGCCCCACATTGTTGGCAGGAAGTCACAGCTCAGGTAAGCATGACCCTGTCCTTCCATATGGCTTTAATAGTCTAGAAGCTGCTCGTATGCAGATATCACTTAGGAAACCATTAACTCAGTCTGCTTCCACTCAGACTGGCACCCCAAGCACACACATTAAGGGATAGACACATGCAGAATACCACGGTACCACTCTTCATAGCGATGGCGAGGGAAACAATGCTTCTTGAAGTTTTGCCATGCAGCAGTCTACAGTTAGGAAAGACTTTGTACCAAATGTTTTCAAAAATGACTACAGGCCTTAACTCAAGCCACTTCAATTTATGAAAATCACACAATTTAGAGTTTGTGGTCCTTTTTCTTAAAAAAAAAAAATGGGTGACTTGTATAATTCAAAAAGAGGTAAAGCTGGGGATAGGAATATATCAATAATAATCTGAAGGCACTAGAGGGAGAAGCTGGTTCCAGTAAGACAGTCACTGGTCATATGACATGTATGAAGTTCTCACGTCCAAACCAAAGGGAAACACTAATGCACCTTTCAATTTCACATCTTGAGATTAAAATACGCAAGGCAATCCTGCATGGTTAGCAGATAAGTATTATTAAACATAAAAAATTTAAAGCAGCATATGTTTGCTTTGATCTGATTCATCTACATGTTGGACTCACAGAGAGCTGTCAATTAAAATAAACAGTGAGTAATCAAGAAACTTCAGATTTCTGTCATCCAAAGAGTGATAAGACTGTGAAGAAAAGCCCAATCCTTTCATGTCGTTTTCCACTTTGATACTCACCTAGGAAAGCAATTTACACGAATTTAACCTATCTCCTCTCTGACACAGGGAAGCTAAATTATAGGAGGGCTGATGACCTTTGTACTTGAAGAGGGATGTTTCTGGGAAAAAAAAAAAAAAAAAACAGCCATAGCTTCTCAGATTTCGAATACTATGTAAATCTTGATGGTAGAGCTATCCCATATACACTGTGAAGAACTCACCTTAGAGCACAAACTAAAAACTGACAGAAGAAAAGTTCTATACATTTAGCAGAAATTCTAAATGATATTTATGTTAAAGGACAAATGGCCATAGGTATAGATGATGGTTAGTCTTACTTGTCAACGTGATGCACTCTAGAGTCATCCAGAAAGGGTGTCGCAAAGGGACTATCTGTACCAGGTTAGCTTGTGGTCATGCTTGTGGGAGATTGTCCTGATTCTATTAGTTGATATGGGAAGACTCAGCCCACTGTGGGTAGCACCGTTCCTTGGCTTGGGCCCTGAGCAGGGTATGAATAGATCAAGCGAGCCGAATAGTCAGCACACATACATTCATTTTCTTTTAACTTTGTCAATAGCTGCTTCAAGTTCCTACTAACCTGGTATTGTGAGATAAAATAACCTTTTCCTCTCAAATTTGTTTTTGTTAAGAGGTTTGTAATAATAAAATTAGGACTACCTGTGCATGCTGTCAAAAATAAAACCACATTTAGGACTATCTTGTACAGTAGTTCAAACACAAAATATATAAATAGGAATAGTAGACAACACTTGTCAAATATGGCTAATAGCTAACATGGAGCTTATCAGTATCTTATAGACATCTAAAATTGTATAATTTCTACATAATATATGTGAATTATATATTTGGAACCCAGACATATTTTATAAAAACTGAAAATCTTATATGAAAACCTGTGATCCAATTAGCCAATGTCTTAGGGCCAGGGATCAAAATGATCAATCAAACAGTCTTACATTGGTTATTAAAAATCTATTGATATACAAGTAGATCATCGTAAGGTAACATAACTAATTTATTTTAGCAACTGTTTTCCAAAGAAACAGAACAAATAGTTATGCTTGTATAGAAAGAGATTTATTATGAGCGATATCGTCACTTCACCATGAAAGGTTCGAAGATCCTTTGTAAGCAAATATTCCAGGAAAGCCCATGGCATAGTGCAGTTCAAATAATGTCAGGGGCACAAACCATAGTCTGAGTTTAGATGTTTAAAAAATTATATTGTTAATGTCCAAAGGTGGAAGAAAATAAATTATCCCAGCTCAAGAAGAGAGACAGGATCCGTCCTTCTCTTTCTAGACCTTCACTGGATACATGGTGCTTGCTCACACTGGTGAGGGTGATTTTCTGTTGATTCAAATATTTATCCCTTGCAGAAAACACTCCCTTACAGATACACGTGGAAATAATGCTTTGCCAATTATTGGAACATGCCTTAGCTCAGTCAAGTTGATATAAAAATTAAGGTGTGAAGTAGAAATCAGTTAATTTTTCCTGGGAGACTTTGGCTTTGGAAGGATTAGTCAGCTGTTTTGGTTGATATAAGAGTGATTTCTAGAGGCTCACCAGGATGAGGGGAAAGCAAATGAGATACTTTCTGGTGAAACCTGAAAATCTACAGGGTGCAAAAAAAAAAAAAAAAAAAATGTGTTTAGAGTAAAAAAAATGCAGACAATTTAGTGGCAATCTACTAATGTAGATGAACTTCTAAATGACCCCATGTATTAACTGGAAACACTTCTACCGTACAGCACAAGTCAAGAGTCTGCCATGTTGTGGATATTAATAGCGCCTTTGGCACTGAGTCTGGAGGTATGTGGCTACAGGTTTCCTACACCTGTTCCTGGATGCCATCATGTCCTTGGCGCTGTCTCTTCTTTTTCATGGTTATGTACTGCTTTACTTAAAGATTTTTTTTTTCACAGTCCTGGGCTGAAAAGCGACATTTGCGGCAGTATGCTACAGCAGTCTTCTCATTTCTATTCAAGTGCTCAGAACTGAGAAAGATAACTGTGAGACCAACTGCTCACTGAAATGGAAAGGGCCTTCCCTGAGAGAGCAAGATCCTTGCTTCCCTCAGTAAAGAAGAAAGCTTACACCTTGTAGAGATAATGAACTTATGTAACCATAGGCACTTAATTACCACACCATGGTTCGATTTTTAAATAAATAATGTGGTTTATCTTATATGGTGGAGCACCCAATGATGACTTTAAGTTTGAGTGACAGGAGGTGCATTTTTCTGTGACAGAGAGTGTATGTGAGATATGAAGGGAGCAAGGAATCATTGAGGAAGTTGGAGCTTGAATTCTGCTGGTTAATTTGGAAACACTTCTTAACATCTAAGCAAGAGGCCAGCAGAGAGTTAGAATTGCAGAAGCGGAGCTGATGAGATTCAGCAGAACTTCAGTCCTGGACTAGAGAATTTAGGAATGGTTGGAAGCATAGATTGGATGAGCCATTTATAAGAAAGAGAGGAGACATGAAAGAGAAGGGAGTTGAGATCGGATCCAGGGAGTCCATAATTTAGAACTTTAAACAACCAAGACTGTGAATGGAAATGACAGAATTTTGTAGTCAATGACCAGACTCTCAGTAAACAGTAAGTTGCCCAGACACTGGTAAACATATGCCTTATGTTCTTGAGCACTTCTGCCTGCCTTTCTAACAAGTGCAGAGTTAAAGGAAATTGTGTTCCAAATTTCTATGTTCTCCTATCTCAGGCTCCTGAAGCATCTATTTTGGTTTTTGACATTCCAAGCCTAAAGACTCCAAAGACCTTTGTATTCCAAGAAGGCAATTGCTGTGTCTAGAGTTATTTGGTGGGAGTTTGGAAATTCATTAGAAAGGAGAAGCCCAAGGCACTGCCATTCTTTTGGCTTACACTTTCTTGTGGGACCCTGGGAAAGAAACAACCTAAAGATACCGTCCAGTTGGTGGCACAGTCTATTGTGGGCAAGACCCTACTACGGAAGCTACTCAGAAATTCAAATACATTTCAGATTGTATTTCTTCCATTCACAGTATTGCTTATTTATCTACATAAATAGTAATTTTCCAGGATATCGTTTCTGAGGAGTGAAGTTAACAATGAATACAAAATATGGGATGACAATTGCTTGTAAATTTCAGGGAACAATATGCCCATACATGTACCTCACATATACATTTGCATACATGTGTACAGTGACCCTTATCAATGTACCCACAAAAGGTATGTTGGTTTCCTCTGCTGGGATAAAGTACTCTGATGAAAGCGACTTGAGAGGGGGCAGATTTATTTGGGGCTAACAGCTCAGAGGATAGGAGAAGCCACTGTCTAGAAGGCTGGATCACATTGCGTTAACCACCAAGAATCAGAGAATGATGGATATTGTACTCACTTTCTCCCTTACATACAGTGTGGTATACTATCCTAGGCACTGGTCCTTCCCACCGCACTTAACCCAATGAAGACAATTACCCACAATTATGCCCAGAAGCTTGTCTCCAAGGTGAATCCAGATCTCATTAAGTTGAAAATTGCGAATAGCCACCACACCTGTATAATGTGTATTCCTGGTGGCCACTGGCTTTCATTACCTCTAAGTACCCAAATGCACATACATGTACTGCACACATACATTTACATACATGTGTGCAGTGACCTTTACTTCTATTTCCTTCCATGTTTAGTGACACTGACTACATTTCTCTATCCATCTATGACACCTCTCTCCACCCTGCCCTGGTTGCTCTCTCTCTTTTGGTCCTGTACTTTCTCCACAGAGCAACATTCCCAGCCTTCTAATATCTTCTCCTTCTTGATTTCCAAACAGGATCTGAAGCTCTGTTCTCACCATGTGCTCTTGTTTGGTCCTAAGTCTTAGTACCTTCTGCAACTGGGTCATTCTCATGCCTTAGGAAGAAAAGACCATGTCTTGTATCAATATCCAGTTCCCCTCCAGCCCTGGCTTCCCAATGTGTAGCAGAATTACCACTTCCATTTTCCTTGAAAAATGCCAGACATGTTCAGCCCACTGCTTCCTCCCTTTCTGTATATGTATAGCCCTGTTAGAATTTTGGTTTCACTTTACAAAATCTCCTGTTTGCCTTATTCATATCTCTAAGATCTCCTTACTGGTTCTCATAATATTTATGCCCCACCCTACCTTGGAATCCATGTCAGATTGAATTTCCTAGATCATTGCTTTTTAAATGATTCCAATGTTTCCAAATGTAATGTCACATAAAACAACTGTTACTAATACTCAAGTGCTTTATTGTCCCCCCACTTTTTTCTGTAGGGGTTGGGTAAAATGGAAAAGAGAACAAATGTTTCTTATGCCTTAAGCTTTAGTTTTTCTTAACAGTAAGAGTTTAAAATATGGCAAATATGTCCAAAAAACAGAACAAAACAAAACAAACAACCACAGTTTCCTCAGTGAAGACAAGCAGAGAAAGTAAATCCTATTCGCCTCTGGTGTTTCAAGCAAGCTAGCTACCACCTGAAGGTTACCCTCCCACAGAGGTGGCCTAGGTTTCTAATAAGAAAGTATTGGCAAGAAGAGAACATCCTGGACTTGTGGATATGGAAGAGAAGAAAATGAGCCGATTTTAACTGCCTCTCCTTCTGCATGCTTCATTATTTCATTCTTTAATTTACTAAGTCATTGGACCACTAATGCTTTACTGGAATTGCTAGAAGAATAATCCAGAACCCTCTTACTTCCTAGTTATTACTGAAACCATACCTCACATAGGGAAGGAAAAATGCTGTAAGCACTCACTTCTCCATAACACGTCAGTTTCCTTTTTCTGGTTATCTGAAATGCCCCTAACAGGCACACACACACACACACACACACACACACACACACACACACACACACGTACCCCTACCTACCAGCAGAGGTGCTTGCACATACACACGCTCACATAAACTATTGCTTTAAAGTAGTGTTTAGTTCCTTGGAATGGCTCTTCTTAACAGCCCTATTGAGGAATGGAGGAATTGCTGAAGTAAAGAAAACATGTCAGGAGATCCCAATTCTAATTAACATTGCCACTGGTTGATGCAGTAGTTTATTAAACTACTGTTGTTTAGTAAGTCAGAAAAATCCCTAGAGGGTGATTTCTGAAAGTAGTGGAGAACTGGGACCCACATACTCATGAAAGTAATGGGGGGGGGATGTGGGCGAAGGTATGCAAATAAATATGGTATTAACACAATCTCAGACCCTATCAGTTACTTTCAGTTTTCCTAGCTCTTATCTAATGCCATTTCTGGGGACACACACATATTCACACTTACGCACAACAGGTTTTATGCTACGATCTCAGCTCTCCAGGATCTTATTCTGTTCCTTTATGACACAGAATTGCTGATAATACATTAATTTGACTTAATCAAATATATTATTTTTATGATTATCTACTATTTACATCTAAAAGTCATAAAAGGATGCAGACTTCAAAAATTTTGATGGGGTGAGTAGGACACACAGAGATCTCAGGACTTCCCAAGAGCCATTATTAGCACCAACTGAATAAAGGACAGTTATGCATATAGGACACATACGATCTGAAGTTGGCCATGCTTCTGACTTAGTGCGGCCAAGCCTGGCCTGACTGAAGCAATTTTGGAAGTAAAAACAGAAAGCCTTGACTTGGAAGCAAAATGTTTCTCTCTCTCTCTCTCTCTGCTTCTGCGTCTCTGTCAGTCAGTCAGTCAGTCAGTCAGTCAGTCTGTCTGTCTGTCTGTCTGTCTGTCTGTCTGTCTGTCTGTCTGTCTTTGCAGTTCTCTGTCTGCCTCTCTGTGCCTATCTGTCTCTGTATCCTTGCCTGTCTCTGTCTCTGTCTCTCCCCCCCACACACACAAGAGAGAGAAAGAGAGAGAGAGAGAGAGAGAGAGAGAGAGAGAGAGAGAGAGAGAGAGAAGCATATAAGTGGTTTTAAAAAACACCCAGCCTCTCTGTCCTCACCTTTCAGAGTTTTTGCTCATAGGAAGTCAATGAGGGATGAGTCATAGATGAGGTGGGTCAGTGATGGGGTGGATCATGAATGGAATGGCCCTGCAATGGGTTGGGGATGGAAGGAACTAGTGATGGGGTGTGTCAGTGATGGGATGGGTCTGTGATGGGATGAGTCAGGGATGGGATGGTAGCTAAGATGCTTGCAGGAGAGACAGGCATATCAGCAGCTGCAGCAGGAGTGGTTTCTTCTACTAAAGCAGAAATGATTTTTCTCACACTTGAACCATGCAGCAAGCATATGTATTACTCTTGCAAATATTATTTTTTACCATTTTTCTTGAAGTATGACACCCTTTAGTCCATTCTATGTATTTCCACATTGCTTAGATGCACAGAAATAGAAATATCCTTCTCAGTGAGAGGAAAAAGTCATTGGAAGTTAATGGACACCAGGAATCAGTGATGGGCATGATAGAAATCATATATCATGTCAAGAAGACAGATATTACCCAGCCTCTGCTAATGAGCATCCAGAATTTCCAGATTCAGTTGTTATTGTGGAAAAGCTTCTGACTTTTAAGCATAACTCAGTTGTCTGAAAGTATTGAGTTGGATGACTCCCTCCTTCCAGCTGCATATGACCTGGGGGTTGTCAGTATGTTGTTTCCAGTTGATAATATCAAGCATGAGTGCTATATAGAGTCACGGGTTCTAACCATATAGTATAAAATGTTCCAAAGAAACCAGAAGTGCCAACCAACACTTCAGCCTCTGAGTCTGGATTTTCCTGAAACCACAGTGATTTAGAAAATGTATAATAGGAAAAATAGGGATGAGAGAGGACAGTGGCTCTCATCCTGAGCATTGTGACCCCTTGAGTGTCAAAGGACTCTTTCCCAGGGATCACCTAATACCATTAAAAATCACAGATATTTACAATTCATAACAGTAGCAAAATTACAATTATGTAGTTGCAATAAAAATAATTTTATGGTTGGGTTTCACCACAACCTGAAGAACTATGTTAAATGGTTGTAGCATTAGGAATGTTGAGAGCCACTGCCCTACATGGTCAGACAGGGAGAGAAAGTGTAATAAAAGATCAGGTCTGGATTTTCATGAATAATGAACACCAACAGTCTAGTCTTTCACAGAACCTTATCAAAGTGCCAAGACCTCTGAATGAACAGGGAGAATGGGTGGGGAAACATTTGCCTGCAGATTTCACTGAGGCTGAACTTTATACATTACTGTTCTCCCACTCTCCTGAATATGGAATTCTGTGCTTCAAGTGGCCCTTTGTGGTGGATAACAGACTCTGCTGTGGTAAGCAGAGTGAACTAGAAATTAAAGGGGCAATGCTATATATTCTCCTCTGCTGGAATGGTACGCTTGTTTTAGAACTCATGGAAAGGATGACGTATGTTCTACTACCACATATAATTCTTCCTTTGGTATACAAAAGGAGTCCCAAATTCGAAGAAATAAAAACTAGCCAGAGATTTAATTTTGTTTTATGGAAGGAGAATGTGCTATGTTTCATAAGCCACATTTGAAGGGTAAATTGTATGTTAATTCAAAATACACATGTACTTAACACAGTAGTTGCTCACAGAAGTTGGGAGGCCAACAAGTGAGGATTTAAGTCTTGATTCTGGTGATAACACTGGACAGACTCCATCTTCCTAAGATTTGTTTATGAAAGATGGATGATAATAATATCTAGTGCAAGAGATTTTCAGTATTAAAGATGATGGCTGTAAAGATCTCTCTGATGTTAAAAGCTAGTCTCACAACCAAATAAATAAATAAGAAAAATAATTAAGGGAAAGGATTGACTGAGGCAAATCTGGCTGCTAGAGCACAGTGAATTTTAGGTAAATAAATACATCCATGTGAATTTTTTGGCATTACAGAGGTCTTCTCACCAAAGCAGACAGAATCATTTCCTATAAGAAGTTGAGATGGAGGGCTGGGCGTGGTGGCGCATACCTTTAATCCCAGCACTTGGGAGGCAGAGGCAGGCGGATTTCTGAGTTCAAGGCCAGCCTGGATAACAGAGAGAGTTCCAGGATAGCCAGGGCTACACAGAGAAATCCTGTCTCAAAGAAGAAGAAGAAGAAGAAGAAGAAGAAGAAGAAGAAGAAGAAGAAGAAGAAGAAGAAGAAGAAGAAGAAGAAGAAGAAGAAGAANAGAAGAAGAAGAAGAAGAAGAAGAAGAAGAAGAAGAAGAAGAAGAAGAAGAAGAAGAAGAAGAAGAAGAAGAAGAAGAAGAAGAAGAAGAAGAAGAAAAAGAAGTTGTTTTTGAGATGGGTCTTCACTGACCAGAACTCGGATTTTCAAAAAAACTGGGACAAAAGAAAGACAAAAGGCAGCCAGAGAGGAGCAGCCAGGTAGGAGCAATGTGCTGCCTGTCCTCTGAGAGATGGAGCAACCCAGCAGCAGTGCTCTGCACACCAATGCCACATGGCTCACAGGGTGTGTGCAGCAGCCATTCTCATCCCCATCGCCTTCTTGGATATGAGGAAAACTGCATAGATACCTGAGAGCCCCACCACCACCACCACCACCACCAAAGTCTGGAGATACACGAAGGAGGTGTTGGTGATAATCTGTAATAGAAAGCTGAGATTGCAGAATAGGGTCACAATGAATCCACTAACTTATAAAGAGGACATCTTGAATATGATGAGATATTTGCCACCCCTGGTGATGGTGGAAAGAACAGCAAGCTCTTCTGATGAACTCAAAGATGGTCCTGATTCTCCCCTTTGTGTACAGGAAGAATTCCAACTGCAAACAAGTAAACAAGTTGCAGGCAGGTCCATACCTTAGACTCATGGGGCTAAGCACAGTGACGGCACTTTGGACAATAATTCCTGCCAACTATAATGTACATGTTAACTTTCTATTTTCCACGAAAAAAAGCCATGCTGGGCAACACTATTAATAAAATAAAACATTGCTGGTAATGACTTGAAGGAATTATAGTACTGTGCTTTCTTCCAACTCTAAGAAAAAAGAAAACTCATTGTGTCATTAAGGACTTTAAAAATGCATGGAAATGTCTGGCATGAAGCCTACGTGAGGTTGCTGATAGACTGATGCTATTTAAGTCCCTTTCAACTTTACTTGAAAGCTCTCTGAATTCCCTCCCTAAGAATAAGACAGAGTGTTTTCTTTGGAAAGCACAGCACATAGAATACAAAAGATTTTTTAGCGACATAGGTTACAATGCTCCAAGCTAGGTTTTGTGTGTGTGTGTGTGTGTGTGTGTGTGTAGGTTACAATGCTCCAAGCTATGGTGTGTGTGTGTGTGTGTGTGTGTGTATAGGTTACAATGCTCCAAGCTAGGTTTTGTGTGTGTGTGTGTGTATGTGTGTGTGTGTGTGTATTTATTTCATAAAAACACTAGGCCACGTGCGAAGTCATTTTTCGTTCAACTGAGTATGCATCCGTAGATGGAGTTTAGAGACCTGATCAGAGGCAAGCCTCATAGTTTGTTAGTGCATTGTGCACAGTTCTCCAAACTAATTTTGGGCCATCAATTTAGTACAGGAGTGAAAGAACTTGTACATGAATTTGATTCTCAGGTTCCAAAGGATGGCAAAAGAGAATGGATTCCCAGAACTGCCTCTGACTTCCGTATCTGTGGCATAGATCACACACACAGACACACACACACACAGACACACAGACACACACACACACACTCACACACACACAGACACACACACCACCACCACACACAACACACACACACACATACACACATACACACATACACACACATACAAACATTCTCTTTGATGAATATCCTCCTTGATATCCACTCAGTCATCCACTCTCTGTTGGATTGCATTTTTTAATAGGAAAACAATATTTGGTCTTTACCCTGTATCATGTGGGGTTTAGATGCTGGGGGATATTCTCTTGCTAAAGGGAAGGCAATTCCATGGGCTTCTGGAATCTTTGTTATTAAATTTGGAGCCAGCACAATAAACAGGAGCAAATGAAATTGAGGCACTAAACTGCTTTCTGTGGCTACCTTATAGAAATACGGGTAAAACAACCCTGAGAAGCTAATGTTAGCTACTGTATGGTTATATTATAAATTTTACAGAATATCCTCTTCCTTTTCCCACACTGTGTCGTGGTACAGTGCTAGGGCCACAGGAGCGTTACCTAGCCCTGCATTCAAAGTTCTTCAGAATCTACCTCCATAGCTTCTTACCAAGAACTGAGGTCCGTTTCCCAGAATCTGGGTTGACCTGTGTCTTACATGACCAGGGTAATGGGATGGAAGTTACTGGGCATGATTTCAGGGCCTTATTTTCAGGAAGCATTTCCAACTGTGCCAACACTATATGAGCATCACTGTGAAACATACAAAGAGAAGCAGAGGCTCCCAAGCTATATCCAGGCAAGCCAAATGCATGAGAAAATAAATCAGTGTGTATATGCATACACACACACACACACACACACACACACACACACTCATACACAATACACACACATGCTCAAACACAACACTCACATAGCAAACACACAAAACCTACACACACAAGCTCAAACAACACATACACACTCAAACACAATACACACACACAAACATATACATATTCAAACACAACACACACATAACACACACACACACACGCTCAAACACAACACACATAACACGCACACAAGCTCAAACACAACACACATAACACACAATGCTCAAACAGAACACACACATAACACATACACAAGCTCAAACACAACACACACATAACACACACACACACACACACACAAACTCAAACACAACACACATAACACGCCCACAAGCTCAAACACAACACATAACACACAATGCTCAAATACAACACACACATAACACACACACACAAGCTCAAACACAACACACACATAACACACACATGCTCAAACATAACACA
>NC_034594.1:59521529-59547781 GCF_900095145.1 Mus pahari
CTTCCTATGTTTGAGACTGAAAGGAAAATTCAAAGGCTCAAGGCCGAACACTGTGAAAAGGCAAGGTCCCACCCAGCCGCTAAGACTAACAAGACCATAAAGATAAGGGAAAGGAGTGCCGGAGCCAGCCGGGGCTGTCAGGATTAGCTCATAAACCATCTGGCAAGAAGGCATCTCCCCCGGCTCACTCAGGGTCACACAGACTCTGATACGCCCCTGGCCTCTGGAATTCCGCTGCTCCGGCTGGTACGCGCGCGTACTATCTTGCTGCATTGTATGTTCAAATGAGCCAATCACTTGTGGCTGCACCAACTCTCCCCATCCCCCCCCAACCCTAACCCCATAAAAACCCCTTACTTCTGAGGGTCTGGGTCGACTTCTCTGTCTCCTGCATGAGATACGAGTCCACCCAGAGCTCTGCCATTAAAGTACCTCGTGTGTTTACACAAGACGCTTTTCTATCGTGTTTCCGAGGGACACCCTCATTCCTGTGACCTGAGGACCCGAGGGAGTTCCTCACGAGGGGGGTCCTACAATAACACACAGACATAACACATACACATAACATACATGCACAGACATAAGCTCAAACACAACACACACACACACAAACACAAATACAACACACACACACACACACACACACACACCTGGCTGCATGAACAAAAGTCATGAAAAAAGAGAAAACCTGTCCAGCTGACTCACTGAACTGTAAACAAAATGGAGGAGTGAGTCCCAGGGTTTGAGGATGTGAGCATGGATAACTGATAAAGACATCGTGGGTTTTTGTTTTGTTTTGTTTTTTAATTCACTGTTTTTTTTCTCTCTAATGAAGTGCTTTAATTTGCTGTGTGACAATATGGGAAAATAATGGCAAAGTAGAACCTACTCACTAACACAGTCTTACATAAAATAAAATTCTACTCTCCCGACCCTTTCCTCACCATCTTGCTTTTCACCATATGGCATTAGACCTAACAGTGAGTCCACTTCTTCCCCTTTCCTTCTGTAGCAAGAACAGCAAGTCACTCTGGTAGATCTCACTGCTCACTTGGCTGTGGGTTGCAGACTGGCTTCCTGCTGCCTCCACTTGAGCCCCACACAGCTGCAGCTTTGTGTTTACAACCCTCCAGGCTGCCATTCTGTGCTGTGGGCTCATGCACCGGAAGAAAGCTTCCATCACAACCTTCCTGTCCCAGCAGGAGAACTCACTTGCTTCCTCAGGGAACATTCGCTTGGCTCTTCCCACTCTTGCCTCACTCTGGAGTTTATCTCTCCCATCTTGAATTCTAGTAGTAAACACATGGCCAAATCCTCATGTGGAATCTTTGGAGAATCCTGTAAGCTATATCCCTAGTGGTTCTACTACTTCTCTGTGGAAAACTACAGTTTCTGTCGCCAGAATTGGTGCTAAGCAGAGAAATGGTATTATTTGTGCTTCTCCTGATGTTGTCTAGAAAGCATTGGGAAATAATCAGAAAAGAAAAAAAATAATTGAGTGAGTTAAACATTTTAAGTGGCCAGAGTGTTTCCTAGTAGAGTTTGAATGGAAATAAACAGGATATAAAATGCAAAAGGCTAATTACAAAATAATATAAGATAATTACTCTCATATCCCAAGATAAGAGCCAAACCACAAAAGAACTTGCAAAGGAGGTTAACCAAATGAATATTGGTGTCCTTATCTGAGCTCTCCTCTGCAGCCTAAGAAGGCAGTTAGAGGTAGAGTCAGAAGCCAGTATTAGAAAAGATCTTAGATAGACTTTATATGTATGGGTGTGTTTGATTTGTGCAGTGTTGTTGGTAATTTGTATGTATGAAATTTGTGTGATAGTATATGCGTGATTTATTTGTGACTGAGAGATATTTCTGTCTGGGGTTGTGCTCACGTATGTTTGATTTGTTGAGGTCTGTACATGTGTGATTATTTGTGTGTAATATTGTCTAATTGGATGTATTTGATTGGTGTGTGATCATGTGTGAGTGTATGTGATTTGTATATGTCATGTGCATATGATTGTCTTGTGAGTGTATGTGATTTGTATATGTCATGTGCATATGATTGTCTTGTGATCAAGTATATATATACATGACTACATGAATGTGATTGTATAAGTGTATGATTGTGCATATGTGGCTTTATTATGATTGTATATCACAATTTTGATACATATGTGTGAGACTGTGCATATGTGATTAAGAGTGACTGTATTTTACCTGCATGTGTAGATATGTGTGGATGCATACATATTTGTGTGATTTTGTGTATAGCTCCAAGGGTTTCTGTATGCCTGTGTATGTGTATTTGAGTATGTACATGTGTGATGCTGTGTGTAAATATATAGGCCATGTTATGATTATATATGAATGTGACTATATGTATGTAACCATATGTAAGATTGGGCATGAGTTCAAGTATTTGGGAAATCTATTTTCAGTGAAGAAGGGGTATAAAGAGTCCTCCTTAGTGAAATATCAAATGACAAAGAGAAGGCTTCTTGGAAATGTTGATATCATTTCTAGTTGCCTGGGTTACATAGTAAGGAAAAGAGCAGAAGTGATTAACTGGCCAGCCTAGAGCCACAGAACCAAAGTTATTCCTGTAACTTTGGGGCTTTTCCACCCCAGTTCCTGAAAATGACTTGGAGGCTATTATTTATTAATTAATGACTAGGCCTTAAGCTAGGCTTCTTTTATGACTAGTTCCTAACTTAATTATTCAGTTTATACTATTCTATGTCTGCCACATGACTAGTTTACCTTTCCTCAATTTCACACAATCTGACCTGACCTGAGCCCAGATGGGGAACGTTGGAGACTATTTCCCAGAGTCCTCTTTCTTGGTAGGCTCTACCACCCTCTAATCCTGCCTCAGCTTATTGGCCATTAGATTTTTTTTATTGACAGGTGATGCTTCCACATTGTACATAAGAGATTATTCCTACATATTCCTGGCTAAAATTATGGGCCATAAATGTGCATAACATGTTAGTATGTGACATTAAAGTGTTAGTAAGTGAACAAGCTTCTATTTACCTCAGATGACAGAAAAAAGGAATGAGCCCATTCTCTAACTAATTAATTGGGACTACTACAGACTCACAAGACAGAGGTTACTGACTGGACTACTAATGATCTGAAAACAGGTGCATCACAGAAAAATTACACCTAAATATAGGGGTGTGGGTGACCTTCCTAAAGCTATATAGCTAGAGTCTCCTCTTTGTTAATTATCCACTTGTTATTAATGTCAGTACCTCAGGAGACAGTGTGAAGCTCAGGGAAGATGACACACATATGCAAAGGGGTAAAGGGTGTGAGGGAAGGAGCGTCTAGAACCTCAAGTGAATCTCTAGTGGCCTTCTCCAATCCCCTTTCTATCCACTATAGGTTGTTTCAGCTACTCTGATTAAGACTGGCATAGTATGACTAGAGGAGAACATTTCACAAGTGTGCTTTCACAGACCAAGTGTGGGCTTTGGGGAGCTGTGCAGGTCAGATCTCTGTTGGTTCTGCCTGGTAAATAAGCCAAGGCACAGAGCAATAGTTGTGAGCTCTTCAGGTGACAGACAGCCAATCCTGGGGGGCCTTCTTCGAGCCTTGGAAAGCATCCAAAGAAGAGAGATTTTCAAGTTCAAATATGCCCTGAAGCCACAGAGGCGAGAAGTCAGCTAACACTGTGCAGTCAATAAACTCTTTCCAGTATTTGTCTCTCCCTTGATGGGCACAGAGATTGCATTTCCAGCACTAGGCCAGAGCTTCGAGCAAGGAACAAGACATTATTCATGCTGGTAACATGCTCTAACATCCAGGGAGAAGATTCTTTAAATGATGACCTCATTCTTGATTAGTCAAGTCATTTGGACATTGGACATTTAGGTTATAACTTCATTACGATTATTTTTTAACTTGTATACACTGAATGGTTTCCTTATAGTTTATTTTATGTGTAGAGTGTGTGTGTGTGTGTGTGTGTGTGTGTGTGTGTGTGTTTACATACACCATATGTTTGCAAGTCTATGCAGAGGCTGAAGGGCTTCAGATGCCCTAGGGTTACAGGTGGTTACCAGCTGCCTAGTTAAGATTCTGGGTACCAAACTCAAGTCTTCTGGAAGACAGAACATCAAGTATTCTTAACTGCTCAGCCATTTCTGCAGCCACAAACTGAATGATTTTTTTGTTATCAGAGTGAAAAAAACAAAACAAAACATTAAGCTTTGGCCTATGTATGACTTATATAATAGAAAGAACATTAAGCTTTGGCCTATGTATGACTTATATAATAGAAAGAACTAGAGAAATGAAATTCAATTTGTACACACAAAAGAATGGTATGATTTTCTGTGCTGCCTTGTTTTATGTCAACCTGACATTAGCTAGAGTCATTCTGGAAAAGGGAACCTCAATTGAGAAAATGCCCCCACAAGATTGGCTTGTGGGTAAGCCTATGGTGATTTTCCTAATTGATAATTGATGTTTTAGAGTTAACCTATTGTGGGTGGTGCCAACTTTTGGCAGGAAGTTCTGGAGTTTATAAGAAAGCAAGCCAGTTAAGCAACACTCCTTCATGGCCTCTGCCTTAGTTTCTGCACTCAGGTTCCTGCCCTTTGTGTTTCTATCCTGCCTTCCCTCAGTGACGGACTATGTAATAGAACCATAAATGAAATAAATCCTTTCTTCCCAAGTTGCTTTTGGTCAAAGTTTTTTTTGTTGTTGTTGTTTTCTTTTGTTTTTTGTTTTTTGTTTTGTTTTTGTTTTTGTTTTTTTTTTTTTTTTGGCTTTTTCGAGACAGGGTTTCTCTGTATAGCCCTGGCTGTCCTGGAACTCATTTTGTACGGTCAAAGTATTTTATCACAACAATAGAAACTAAGACATTTTCTGATTGTATATAAGGTTTTATATGTTTAAACAAATACTTTATATATTTAAATACTTAAATAGTTCTAATACTTTAAAGAACATAGAATTCAAGATAATTAGAAAAATTAATTAAAAGACTTACAAATGATATTTAGCACACATTATAGAACCAAACCTGAATACCTCTGTAGATTTTTTTGTGTGACATACTTGAAACAATGTTGTGTGTGTGTGTGTGTGTGTGTGTGTGCACATGTGCGTTGATTTACTACATTTGATATCGTGTCATATCTACTTCATAAGAATCTACACACACGTGCGCAGGAGTTATTAAATATTGTTTTAAAATAATGCTAAAGCTCAAATAAAAGTGTGTAATTTTCAGGATTCTTTGGCAAGTATCATTTTCAAAACAAGGAACAGACTTCAGGTTTTTTAATTTCAGCGGAGTGCTTGTTCAATGACTTATTCAGAGCAACATTCTGTGTGGAAAGCTGGGGGGAGAGTTGTTAATGGCAGACATAAAGTCTAAGCATAGTCCTTCCTTGGGAGCATGTTGTCTGACATTCTGATGACCCCAAGACTGAGCTCTCAAGGCTAATTAGGAAGAATTTCATTCAAGCAAGAGGACCAGGAAGGGCTACGGCTTAAGATTGGATGTACCACTTTGTACGGGGGCTAAAAGGAGGTCAGAGAGGCAGCCCATAGCCTGTATTTGTGATTTGACTCTTACCTTAAAATGTCAGGAAGCCATTTATGGATTTTTAAACCCAGAGCTTATGTAATCAACAGGAGCCTATAATTTATCATCCTCCTAGACCAAGAACAACAGAATTATGGAGATAAATCTGCTGTCCCAAATGGCATGCCTTATACAACCAAACGAGAAATGTTTTCTTTGCTCTTTGGTCCACGCAATCTTTGTTTCTGTCACTAAGTGGAAGATGCTGGTGGCTGACTGTGTTGTGTTACTATATAATGTTAATTCTTGAAAGCTTGAGCAGCCTGCTCATGCATGTGTGTTGGTGGTTTACTGAAATACAAAACAAGACAATGATATATACTTGGATGAGTATTGATTCTTCTCACACATCTGTAAGAACTGCACACATCTGTAAAAACCGCAGGTCCTGGGGTGATGGGGAGATGGCCTATGACATCTAGGGGCTCATTCTTGCTTTCCCAGGGGTTGACAGTAAAAGCAGCATTCAGTAAAATGGGACACCCATCTTTACTTTCCAATAGTTTTATGTAGTTTCCTTTAAGCTATTGTATTCATACTCCAATTGGTGGGAGGGGGAGTAAGGTGTTAATTACAGCTATAGGAGAGCAGTCATAAGTCCAAGAACTGGGTGATATTGACTTCTCTCTGTGTTTGCCTGTGAGAGAGCCCCTGCCCATGAAGCCAGTGTCATACCTCATCTGTTTTATAATGTCAGCCAGCTACCCGCCATATTCTCCTCCTCTTTGTTCTCCCTTTCCTTCTTTTCCCCCTTCCTCTTCCTGTCTTCCTTCCTGTCTCCTTTCCTCCCCTTTCTTCTCTCTCTGATAGCAAACATTAACAAATGGAGGAAATTCCATTTTATAAATGTGGATGATAAAGTAATTCATCACACATATTATTTTGTATGCATATATTTGCATAAACTTGATTTCCAATTTAAAACACACACACAATGTGATGTTGTATAATACAGAGATACTTTGAACACTACAGAAAAATTGCAATTTGGTAATAATTTCATTCTTGTAAAAAAAAAAAAACAAAAAACAAAACAAAACAAAACAAAAAAAAACAGCCCTGTATCCTGTATTTCCAGCTAATCTTAGTTGGGTCTCTTGCGAAGTAACTAGCCATAGATAGTTCATCAGCTGATTCAGAGGGTAGCTCTATTTTATTTGTCTCAGTAAAATATCAGAGCTGCCCAAGAACCTTGAAGGCAGTGTGCATGTGCGGGCACATGACTCCTCCCCAACCCTCTGGGGATGCCCTTTGTGATAACGCTCCTATTGGCAGCCTGTGGCTATCCTTGGAAAGGGCCCACGGGTACACAGTACCAACGCCACTCACAAAGAACACTCTTGCTGTTTCTTTGAAAATCCATAGAAGACATTACTGTAGCAGAAGGCTCAGTCTGACTTCTGTTAGGCTTTTGAGACTAGTGCAGGAAGCTTGTTTTTACTGCCATCTCCTGTTCAGGAGAGGAACTACAAACTCCAAATCAACTCTCCCTCCTTCCTTCCCTCCCTCCTTCCCCTCTCCCCTGAGTCCTCTAGCTCTTGCTGTCTCACCCTCTCCATCCTTCAATTTGAAGGCTTCATTTTAAAGAAAGATGGGAGACTTAAAGAATGGAGAAATTTCAATTTTTATAAATATGAACTATAAAATAAATTTTACATTCACCTTCTTTGAAACATGGTTTAAAATACTTTTTTTCATACTGTATTAGCTACAGTCCACTACCAACTGAGCTATCAAAGGCTCCAGCTGGTGAGATGGCTCAGCGGAGAAGAGCACTGACTGCTCTCCCGAAGGTCCTGAGTTCAAATCCCAGCAACCGCATGGCGGCTCACAACCATCTGTAATGAGATCTGACACCCTCACAGTGTACTCACATACATAAAATAAGTAAATACATCTTTAAAAGAATAATTTGTTTCATAGATACCTGATGAGTTTCTATCAGACACCAATGGCGACCATGCTAGGGTTAAAAATCTGAAGGAAATACAGCCACAGATAGATAGGTAGTTGATGAGGAAAGAATATTTAAGTGGCCTTTTTCTTTTTCTTTCTTTCTTTCTTTCTTTCTTTCTTTCTTTCTTTCTTTCTTTCTTTCTTTCTTTCTTTCTTTCTTTCTTTCTTTCTTTCTTTCTTTCTTTCTTTCTTTCTTTCTTTCTTTCTTTCTTTCTTTCTTTCTTTTTTTGAGACAGGGTTTCTCTGTGTAGCCCTGGCTGTCCTGGAACTCACTCTGTAGACCAGGCTGTCCTCGAACTCAGAAATCCGCCTGCCTCTGCCTCCCGAGTGCTGGGATTAAGGGCGTGCGCCACCACGCCTGGCTTTAAGTGGCCTTTTTCATAACTGTGTGCGCTTCTCTTCAGTACCCTTCTCAAGCTCAGTGAACAGTAGTATTTGGAAGGGTGGTTGCAATGCTTTTGCACATCAATAAACTCACCATAATGTTGTCATATTAAGTGCCATCTTTTTCTCTTGGCCTGCAAAGCACTACTTCCTCTTACCGTGATTTATAGCCTATGTGAGTAGCAAGCATCAGTCCTCTGAGACTGTCCTTAGTGCAGTTCTGCCATAGACTGAGGTATCCCATTATAAAATCAATATATTACATCCACCAATAACGACACTGATCTCAAGGAAAGCCTCCAAATGCTGTTTTTTTTTTTTCCCTCGAGCTCATGGTGATAGATCCATGAATTCAAAATTAGTTTTTGCCTGAATGCACAATTTACTATTATCATTGCATCCATAAGTGTTGCCAGATACCTTTTTGAACCAATGGAACCACGGCATTAATTTTCAAGACACTATTTGTCACTTAGACAAGCCTGTGGGGTGGAAAACAAAGCGGCATGGGACAGTTTGGTACCTCTGCTGTGATGGGCTTAAGTGACAGCAGGCTTGAGCATCGCTTTGGGGATTTTGATACATTGCTGGTGGGATTGCAAACTGGTACAACCACTCTGAAAATCACTCTGGCGGTTCCTCAGAAAATTGGACATAGCACTAACTGAAGACCTAGCAATACCACTCCTGGGCATATACCCAGATGATGCTCCAACATGTAATAAGGGCACATGCTCCACTATGTTCATAACAGCCATATTTATAATAGCCAGAAGCTGGAAAGAACCAAGATACCTCTCAACAAAGGAATGGATACAGAAAATATGGTACATTTACACAATGGAGTACTACTCAGTTATTTAAAATAATGACCTCATGAAATTCACAGGCAAATAGATGGATCTAGAAAATATCATCCTGAGTGAGGTAACTCAGTCACAAAAGAACACACATAGTATGTACTCCCTGATAAGTGAATATTAAACAAAGAGTGTGGAATACCCATGATACAACTCAAACCACATGAAACTCAAGAGAAAGAAAGGCCAAAGAACGGATGCTTCAGTCCTACTTAGAAGGGGAACAATATAATCAAGGGAAATAGAGGATGAGAAGAACTTGGGAGGAAGAGAGGAGGGGAAAAAGAGGAGCAGAATCAGGTATGGGAGGAGAAGGAGGAGATGTACAGAGGGTCAGGAAATTGAACAGAGGTCTGTAGCAATGGGGGACAGGGATCTGGGAGTAGAAATCAGAAAGCCCCAGATGCCAGGAAAGCAAGTGCCTCCCAGGACCCCACGGGGATGACACTAGCTGAAATAACCCACAAAGGGGAGGGAGAACCTGTCGAAACCGTATCCATAGTTTAGGCATGGCTTCCCTAGTTGAGGGATGGGGCCACCCACTCATCTCCAAATTTTAACCCAGAATTTCTCCTGTCTAAAGGAAATACATGGACAAAGATTGGAATAGATACTGAAGGAAAGGCCATCTAGAGACTGCCCCATCTGGGGATCCATCCCACATATAGACACCAAACCCAGACACTACTGCAAATGCCAGGAAGTGCGGGCTGACAGGAGTCCTATAGAGGAGCTGTCTCCTGAGAGACTTTGCCAGATCCTGACCAATACAGATGCAGATGCTCACAGCCGACCATAAGAGCAGGGACCCCAATGGACAAGTTAGGGGAAGGACTGATGAGCTGAAGGGGCCTTATCTGGCATCAATGGGAGGAGAGGACCTTGGTCCTGTGAAGGCTTGATGCTCCAGTGTAGGGGAATGCTAGGGAGGTGAGGGGGCAGTGGGTGGGTGAGGCACCTTCATAGAAGCAGGCTAAGGGGGGATGGTGTAGGGGGTTTGCAGAGGGGAAAGCAGGAAAGGGGATAACATTTGAAATGTAAACAAGCCAGGCAGTGGTGGTGCACACCTTTAATTCCAGCACTTGGGAGGCAGAGGCAGGCAGATTTCTGAGTTCGATGCCAGCCTGTTCTACAAAGTAAGTTCCAGGACAGCCAGGGCTACACAGAGAAACCCTGTCTCAAAAAAAACAAAAACAAACAAACAAACAAAAAACAACCAACCAAACAAAAATTAAATAAATAAAATATCTAATTTTTTAAAAAGGAAAAAAGAGACTCCTAATACATTCATAAAGAGTTTTGAGCTCATTCTCTGGTATTTAAAAGATAATAGAGTCCCTGGAACTCCGCTATAGAGTAAACCAGAGTAACCCATTAAAGCAACCAGGTTGAATGAGGCTCTTGCAATGGACTTTGGTTAACCACATGTAGCTCAAGGCCTATAATAGTTATTAACATAGCAGTATAGAAGCTTATGCCATAGAAATAGAACATGTCATTTCCATTTACATGTCTCTAATAGGGCATGAAATTTATAATAACTGCTCACACTTTCATGTTTGCTCATTAACCCACTACAAAATCCACTGAAATAAAAATAAAATGGCATTAGTATTATGGCCAATTTTAATTTTAGTTTTTCAGAAGGAAATTTTTTTTGCATCAACAAGTTAAGTGATGTGGCAAACCTATCACTTTCTTATGTTATTCTGAAGCAGTGGCCACTGTATTTTTTTTTTTAATAATTGGAATGGATTTTATTCCTAATATTGATGAGATGAAAAGGAAGTGACTTATTCATTGATTTTCTATAGTTAAATTTCATAACACAAAATGAAATTTCTACCCACCTGGCAATTTATTTTAGACCCTTATTCAATTTATCACATAGCTTTTGAGTTTTCTGCTTTGGCTGGTAGATTTGCTTTATATGGCATTTTTTACAGATGATTAAAGGTTATATTTGTTCATTAGGTAGCATATTTTATACAAGTATACTTAAGAATTTAAGATAAATAAACATTTTGCTTTCATCTGATGGGATGTAAATTCCTAGAGTTGTTTAGAAATTATATATTACCCTGAAAAAGGCTGACAAAGGAAAATGTGTTCATTCTGTATTCCATTTTGCCACCCTGTAAGAAGCTGCAGCATCTTGGACATCCCCATACAGGAAACAGTGTGATTTATATTCTCTCAAAAAATAAAACAATGCAAAAGGAATATAGGGGACTAGGGACCTTGAGCCATCAAATCACAAGGAGGAGTGTCATGAAAATCTCCACCAGGATATGTGTGTGACTCACTTTCTCTTAAGAACAACAGCTCTTAGAACTTTTTACATCCATTCTCAGATCACAAACATGACACTATGTAGTCACTTCGCTATTCTTTGGTATTTAGTTTTTTCTGGAGTTTCTGACACTCCTAACAATTACCAGTCACATTAGTAAAGTGACTGTAGTGTCTAACCCTGCACAGAATACTGCAACTGGCTGGTTCAGGATCCTGGGAGTCATTCAAAGCTGCGCAAGTCTCTGTAGCTCTCTCAGAGGAAAACTCCTTGGAGAGATATATACATACACACACACACACACACACACACACACACACACACACACACACACACACACACACACANATATATATATATATATATATATATATATATATATATGCTTCTGCCATGATAGATTTTTTTATTTTTTACATATTGATGACATTGTCCTCTTTCTCCAGGGTCACAAAATGGTGTTAACCATTTCGGATTTCTCTTCTCTTCAGTGCTATAGCCTCAACAGTGAGGCCTGTCACCTGCTCAGCTACAAAGATACTAAGACAAGTGTAGCTCGATCGTGAAAATAGCTGTCAAATGCCAACAAACAAACAAACAAACAAACAAAACACCTGCCTTGTTAACAATGACAAAAACGTAAAAAGTCAATTACAGTATGACAGGTGAACTACAAACAAAAGATGTCTTTATGCTTGAAATTTTTTCTAGATTAGATTGTCCCATTCTTTAAGGTTTTTTAACAGTGAGAATAGGTTGGTAACACACATTTTAATGTCTCAAACTGAGGATGGTGAAGCAGAAGGCTTGTGAGTTCAATCCTAGTAGCAAGTCACATGTTAAAAGGATTAACTGAAGTTCAATAATTGACAACAAATTATTAAATTCATTAATATATATGTGTATGCATAAAATTATATTTAATTCTTCGCTTGAGGTCATCTTAATATTTTTTCTAAGATAGATAATAAAAAGTTTTAGACATTCTTTGGAATATGCTACAAATTCCTATTATTATTAAGTTACTGATTTTTCTCAAATAACATATGTATTATTTTCAAAAATATCTTCCACTGAAATAAAAGTTCATAGTAAACACAGTTTGATGTACTGGGGTAAAAGACTACTCTATAACTTCAGTGTAGTGCTGAGCCATTGATTGGCAGCTTTTAGCAGCAGAACTGACTTGGGAACCAGGACATGCTCTACTAAAAGGAACTTTCAAATGGAGAAAAGATGGCACCCCAAATTTGACTGATTTTTCTTCTTTGATGCTAGATGAAAGTGAAATCCTTTATTATTTATTTATTATTTGTTTAGAAGAAAATGTACTCATCTCTTAAGGCCTTACAGGTAGTCATTTGTCTTTCTGAAGGCAGAGAACACCAATCTACAATAGAATAACTGCCTCTTCTTGGAGCATCTCCTGTATCAATGCTCAGGGATAAAACAAGAGAGGAATAAAAGGAAGGAGGACAGAAAGAGGAAGGGAGGGAGGTTACCATCAGAATTACAAGGTGTATCCAGTTCAATATTAACTGATGGTTTTGTTTGTTTGTTAGTTTATTTGGTTTCTTTTGTCTTTCTTCAGTCAAGTACTTGGTGAATGTTTTATATTTCAAAAAACAACCACTTCAGGGGCTGGAGTTGGTTCAGCAGATAAGAGGAATAGATGCTCTTCCAGAGGTCCAGAGTTCAATTCCCAGCAACCACATGGTGGCTCACAATTATCTACAAGAGGATCAAATCCCTCTTCTGGCCTGCAGATGTATATGCAGCAAAGCACTCAGGCATTAAATGAATAGATTACTTAATTTAAAAAAAACTGTTACTCATCTGCTCCTTGGGAGAGGGAATGGATTTCTGTTCTGCACCCGCCTCCTCCTCTTCCTCTTCTTGACATCTCCATCTTCTCTGTCTGTTTCTGCATCTCCTGCATTGCTCTTGCTCTTCTCATTATACTGGATCTTACCTGAAATTGTGCAAGCACCATCAACTTCTTTTGTGTAGCATTATTGGTAGAGTGTTCAAAGGAATGGAAAATTTCCCCTTGGTTATAAAAGCAGTAGCTGTCCTCCAGCTCGTAATCAACCTCTTGGTGAAATGAATGTTTCTTGGAGAAGAACAACTCTACCTTACATTTCTTTTCAGGCTGGATTCATTGTTTTAGAGCCCCTCCCCCCAGCCCTAAATCTTAGATTAGATTAAGTTAGAATGAAAGCATAAGTAGCCATTGTTTTACTCTGGGAGAGCATTTTATTTTCAAAGATTAGAGATCTGTAAAGTTTTGATGCCATAAGCCCAGCACTCTCTAAGCTCCTCAATTATAGCTACAACATTTTCTAAGTATTTCACTTGTTAATATGTAAATCTTTTCTTCCATAAACCTCAGTTGTCATATAAAGTTTTGGGCCATCTGTCTTCTTTTATAAACACCTCAATAAACTGCAAGTGCTTTTGAGCTATAGGTTACTAAATGGAGCCAAAATGAGGGACAAAACCATACCATTAGAAAGCATGAATGTTTCTGTGTCTGTGTGTGTACCTGTATATGTGTCTAGATAATAATTTATGGGAATAATCTTAGTCTAAACCTGCAGGTAGAGTCTTAAGCCACGTGATGTAAGCTAATATCAAACGTTTGACTGTTGTGTGGCCTGACTGCAGAGTTGGCCCATAAAGTGGCTCACTAGTAGCTTAAATAGCTATGGGCAATGACTATGTGCAATGATTAGCAGATGACTTACATGTGTAAATGGGTTAAATAGCCCTGCCATGATCTAGGCTGCATTCCAGGGGCAAAGACAGGTTTCCCCATTCACAATGAAATCTGGATGGTAGTGATGTGTGCTCTGCATACTAGAGAGATCTGAGACTATATAAGATGCTGATTGCGTTAGGTTTGGACTGAAAATCTCAGTAGGGGAAATTAGAACTTAGTTATATTAGAAGGTATAAAAAGTCGTGATGTATGTAGACAATCTCTTTATCAGATGATATTTTCACTACAAACTTGAAAAGAACCTTGAAGTAAACAATAGTATGGAAGATCTTATCATAAGCACAAAATGATCTATTTCACCAGATCTGCTATTCCAGTAATGGGATATACAGACACACTTATTCCTCATAGAGACATTACTGACCAAGGCTCTGATGGAGGCTTTAGCTGCTATTTCATGTGTTAAAAACTTATTTCCCATGTAATTCCCCCAAGGGTTTCTGCTTTCTGGTAAATAAGGTTAAAATGTAACTTACATTTATCTAATATATATACACATATATCCTCAATTCAAATCACACAAACAAAGCCAAAGCTTTCTGAAATGGGTCTAAGAGAGTCACAGGTAAGATGGAGGCTTTACCTGCTATTTTATGTGATAAAAACTTATTCCCCAAGTAGCTTCAATTCAAGTAACACAACACAAAACTAAAGCTTTCTGAAATGGGTCTGAGAGAGTCACAGCCCCCTGAGTGAGAATTATTGTCTCAATGTGGAGTGGAGCTGGGCTTGGAATCCAGGTCTTAAACTGTGTTATCTGAATAGAATTGGAAGATGTGCTGAGCTCATCTTGGTGAGTTTGAGTATCTTTGGTGATTAAAAGAACAATGCACAATAATTAGACATCTACTTTATTTATTTATTTTCTGACAACCCAAAATGCTTAAAAGTACAGAAAACAGTGTAAGTGTTGAACCCAAACGTAGGAAATGGAGAGGATGAAAAAGGATTCAAGATCTAGGTACAATTCCCAGTCTCGCAAACAGTGAGCCCTGATCTGATGTAAAGTTAATACAGGAGAAAATACCTGAGCGGAAGGGTGGAGGTAGATCACTGTGCATCCAATAGCAGAGACAGATTTGCCTGTGTGGTGCTGAGGAGAGGCTAAAGGGCAATAGATTAGAAATTCCTAAGTGGTATCAGATTGCAGAGGGCTTCTGAAGCAATGTGGGCATTGTGTTACATTACATGTGTTATCATCGGAGACATTTAAACAGCAGGTAAACTGACAGTAATCTAGGAAATTTAGTCTGACACAGATTCCAAGATAGTTTAGAGTATAGATATTTTGGGAACCAGTAAGGAGATTTCAGAGATATGAACAAGGCAAATAGGAGACTTTTGCAACGTAAAAATTCTAATAGGGCTATACATATACAGAAAGGGAGGAAACAATGGGCTGAAAATGTCCAAGATTTTTCCAAGAAAATGGAAGTGATAGTCCTGCTGTTCATTGGGAGGCCAGGGCTGGAGGGGAGCTGGCGATTGGTGCAGGACATTAGAGTGCTGGTCTTTTCTTCCCAAGGCATGAGAATGACCCAGTGTGCAGAAGGCAACCAAGTGTGCAGAAGGCACTGAGACTCAGGACCAAACAAGAGCACATGGAGAGAACAGAGCTTCAGATCCTGTTTGGGACTCAAAAAGGAGACGATATTAGAAGTCAGGGACTGTTGCCCTGTGAGGAATATACAGGAACAAAGAGAGAGCAATCAGGGCAGGTTGGAGAGAGATGTCATAGATGGGAAGAGGAAAGAGAAATGTAGTCAGTGACACTAAACATGGAAGGGAAATAGAAGTAAGGGTCAGTGCACATGTGTATGCAAATGTAAACGTGTGCAGTACACGTATGTGCATTTGGGTGCTTAGCGGTAATGAAAGTCAATGTCCACCAGGAGTGTACATTATGCAGGTGTGATGATTATCCCCAATTTTCAAATTGATGAGATCTGGATTCACCTTGGAGACAAGTCTCTGGGCATAATAGTGGATAATGTTGTTCATTGGGTTAATGGAGGTGAGAAGATCCCTTCCCCTTGGGTAGTACCAATGCCTAGGATAGGATACAGGACTTTATAGAAGGGAAAAGGTGAGTACAATATTCATCACTCTCTAGTTCTTGACTGTGGGCTCAATGTGATTAGCTGCCTCCAGCTTTCTAGACAGTGGCTTCTTCTACTTCTCTCAACTGTTATAATATTTTATCTCAGCAAAGGAAAGCAATATACCAATATTTTCATCCCATAATTTGTATTCATTGTTTTCTTCAATCCTTAGAAACTATATCCTGGAAAACAGTGTCTTTTACTTATTACTATTTTCATGGATGAATAAGCATGTGGTGAATGGAAGAAATACAATCTGAAATGTATTTGAATTTCTGAGTGGCTTCCATAGACTCAGGATCTCCTCCACTGTGCCACCAACTGTATAGCATCTTTAGGCCGTTTCTTTCCCAGGGTCACACAAGAAAGTGTGAACCCAAAGAATGGCAGTGTGTTGGGCTTCTCTTTCTAATGAATTTCCAAACTTCCACTATATGACTCTAGACATAGCAATGGCCTTCATGGTATGCAAAGGTCTTTGGAGTCTGGGTACTCTGTGCCTTTACCACACAGCCTTCACATTATGGTATGTGCTGTGCATACAGTGTGCTCTTGGAAGACTCATCGACTGCTTTCATGCATCAAAGGCCTGATTGCTGTGTAGAGTCTGGGCTCCTTGAGAAAGCCAAGTTTCTTTTGGCACAAGTGGAGCATTGTGGTCACTCTACTCAGTCAAGTTAGTTTTGCACAATAGGTATATATAGAATAAGCAAAAGATTGCAAACATTTTAGAAGTTAATTATAAAATTCTAAATGAACAAGAACCTGAGTTAGATGGCAAAATGGGAAAGGTAATTGCTTGCAAACATGCAACTGATACCTAATTCCTATAAGTTGTTCTATAGCTTCCACTCAAATATATGCTATGGCATTTGCATGGTCAACATACATACTCTCACACACACATATATACACATATGCAGGCACACATACAAACACAAAAATCTATCAGTCAGCTGATAGAAAGCAAATGGAGAGAAGTTGAAAATCTGTTGTATTGGTAAATACCCTCATAGAAAGGAGGAGGGTGGGAGGAAGAGGGGAAGAGAAGAAAGGAAAAGATTGAGACTGGAGGAAGAATCAAAAGGAGGGAAGGAAGAAGAAAGGAGGAAGAGAAGAAATAGAAAGGGAGAGGAGGAATTTGGAAATGGTAGAGAGGACATTTTGAGACCATGGAACCCTAGGAACTACAACTGAAAATGAATGACCAGGCACTGGCAGAGCTGCCTACAGCCATCCATTGGATAGAGCACAGGGTCCCCAATGAAGGAGCTAGAGAAAGTACTCAGGGAGCTGAAGGGGTTTGCAGCCCCCTAAGAGGAACAACAATATGAACTAGCCAGTATCTCCAGAGCTCCGAGGGACTAAATCACCAATCAAAGAAAACACATGGTGGGACTCATGGCTCTAGCTGTATATGTAGCAGAGGATGGCCTAGTCAGTCATCAATGGGAGGAGACGCCCTTGGTCCTGTGAAGGTTCTATGCCCCAGTGTAGGGGAATGCCAGGGTCAGGAAGCAGGAGTGGGTAGGTTGGTGAGCAGGTGGAGGGGGGGAAGGGAAAGGGGGAGTTGGAGGGGAAACTAGGAAAGGGGATAACATTTGAAATGTAAATGAAGAAAATATCTAATAAAAAATGAATAATCCATCACAGAGTCACTTTTCTCCTGAATGTAGTGTTTTTCTTCCATGGAAACTAATACTAATGTGATCATTTTTGCATGGAAATAAGGCCTGTGCTTGAAGGGATTCTCGTCTACTCCCACTTCATCTGTGACCGAAGTGCCTTGAAGAATGAGTCGTTATGAAAACGTTTATCCCCAGGATGGTTATTAGCCAACACCAAGGACATTTTGCACATTCACGAGTCGCCAAACACCGGGGAAGGCAGAGCTCTGGTCCACAGCAGCTAATATTTTTGTCTCCCTCTTGTTCACAGAACCTAAAGTAAGCTGCAAGCTAGGCCGGTCTGCATCTACATCAGGAGTCCCTCCTCCTTCAGTCACTCCTCTCAGGCAAGCCAGTGATCTGCAACAGAGCCAGGTACCATCATCGTTAGCCAATCGTGATTGACTTCCTGTGGTGCAACATCCCCAAAGCTTGCCACCTGTCTGTCCTGTGTTGCTGTAGACAATGTTTGCGTTTGCTTTGGTTTCTCTCTGTGTGTATGGGTAGGGGAGGAGTTCCACATCTGTGTTTTCATCTCCAAGAGAATGTCTTTCTTCTTTGTGACTTGGTGATACTTTCTTTGCTGTTTGTTACCGAATCTTTTTTTTGTCTCTGGTTTCCATCATTCTGAAATATAAATGTTGTAAATGTACTGTATGTATGGGAATAGTGGCTATTTAAAAAAAAAATTCATTCTCTTTTCCATGTTCTGTGTACTTTTATACTGTCTTTGAAAATTTATCAACATTTGATAAATTTATCTACTTTTTGTGTAAATTTCTTTCTAAATGTTTTGTCCACAATATTTGCACAGATGTTGTCAATGAATCTGTACATACATTTTAACTCTTATCCTGCTATACTGTAATATTTGTGGTAATTTACTTAAATTTTATTTAGCTTCAAGCATGATTGTAAGACAATGTCAGTGTTGATGTTCTTATAAATATTCATCTATCTATTGACTCCTTGAATTGAATGTGGCAGCTAGTCTTTATCCATTCTTAGGCCATAGAGACAAATTAGCCAACCAGATAATTTAGATATTTACGAACAGCTGTAGATTAATAAGGCAAGCTTATAAATAAATGGCATTTCTCTCTCTTAAGCCAACAATATCAGGAATATTCTCAGAAAAGAGAATGTAAATGTCTGTGCATGGCAATGAGATCTTCATTATCACTTGAAGAAAAGAGATAAGAAATAAAGGCATAAGCTAAACTACCATTTATTCCTTTATAGTATACTATGTTGTTTCAATGTTCATTTGGGTGCATGGCTCTGAATGGGAATTTAGGACAAGGAAAACCACTACATGTAAATATCATTTTGTAACTCAACCAATAAGAACCAAATACCTTAACTTAGTTGGTGAGGTTTAGTTATTGTTGCCATGATGTATTATGGGTATTAAGCAGGATAATAGGATTTTAGAATAGTTGTTCCACTTTCCAGCTCTTGTGTCTCCCTCTATGATGCTCTACTGAAACAGGATTTTATAAAACCAATACAAGATCTTCTAAGAAACTGCTCAGCATTGATCATCCAAGTACACATTCACCAATATGGTAAATGTCAGGATCTTTTAAAAACCATAACTAAGCAGAAAAATCTACATTTTGTAATGAGAAACATTGTGCGTCTCAGTATTTTTGCCCTACTAAACTATGCACAGTCTTTAATTTATGTGTATATGAATATCTGCAAACACTTGACTTTCTCAGGTGCATCTCAAGTGCAATTTAGGATTTCTTAATTTAAACTACCAAAGGCCTTTGTAAGAAAATGTAGCCATCCTAACTACTTCAAGGATCACAGCATAAGTTGTCAGGGGACACTTGCCTCTGAGTCACAGTGACAAAAGGACCCTTTCTCTACTATCTCTCAAGTATTGAAAAACTGTTAAAGAGTGCAATATTGAAATTAATCTCTTCCAACACAGAATTAGGAAATCTCTAGAACCCACTGGTCAGGTTACTTAGCCTGACTGATTGTGTGTTTAAGGTTATATAGCGTGGAAACAGAGGGATGACCAAACCAGAGCAGGTAGCGCTCCACCCCAAGCTGACCTCTTACTGACCACCGAGCTTCCCCACAGAAGAGATCCCTGTAAGCCATGCCGGAGATTTGGCCAGTAGCATATGCCATTCATGTTAGTATGCCTTGAGGTCAGCCCAGCACGTATTCATTACAGAAAAGCCCCAAAAGAGGGGACATCAAAACAGCCACAAAGATCATTACACAAAGTCAGTTCATGTTGGGGAATTATTTCTTCTGAACTAATTTCCAGCTGAAAAATAAATTGTATTTGCAAAGAGTATTTTCCATAAATAATGTTTATTTCCATGAAATTTGCTGAAGATTATATCTAGCTTCGTGCAGTATGGAATAAATTAATGTTAGTAATAAGACTACCGGCGACTAAATTAACCTATAGCTATACATTATGATGATGCTGCATTAGTATAATGCAAGTATGAAAGTCCCCGATACTTTCTATGTGCTCTCAATAGTCCTGTCCTATTGGTTAAATAAATGCAAGGCTTGAGTTTTCTGTAAGGCATTCTCTTCTCTTTAATTAAAGCCAGAGTTAAATAAGTGAAAGATTACTTTTCAGTGCCAGCTGGATGTCGAAAGGTTGGAATTATTTGATTTCTGTGTTCATGCAAGGGATTCAGATAGCAGGGGTTCTGGTTACATTTTATAAACAATGGTGCCAACAGAATATTTTGGCATATTATTTAGATTTACATGGTCATGAAATTCGTATGCTTTGAGGACCAGATATTTAGAGGTCACTTTTTAATTCTAACAGTCTCCTAACCAGCACCTCGGGAAATCTGTTACCGAGCAGAAACTACACACTCATACCTGTTCCCAACACACTTGTCATCTATCACTACCAGGAATGAGGCAGACTGATGAAATTTACAACTCTCTCTAAGAAGATTCAAACCCATGGAGTGGCAATTAGGTCAAAGGACACTGAGGGTGTCTGCTAGCTGGCTCTACAGTCCTCAGTACCTGGAGGTGTCCTTTATACCCTTATCAGAAGTCAAAACTAAGCCAATGAAAAAATTATAAAGTAGCTGAAGAATATTCTTTAGCGTGTGAAAGGCACAGATGTTATAGGAGGACCCGAGGTGACATTTTCACAGTGATGATCCCGTGCTGTTTATTGTCATCTCTGCTTTTTGCCTGTAGGATGTACAAAGACATAGGTGAAGCCTTCCTGTACTGTGCCATATCAAACAGGTGCTCTTACTACCCCATGTGGCAAATGAGAATGCCAGTGTGAGGTTGCTGACACAAGCTGTCCAACATGTCTTGCTTATGGAATGCTAGAAGTTATGAACTGAAACGCTTAAATGTGTCACTCTTCTTTTTTCCAGTGAGCCTGTTTTCTTATCTGTAGAGTATGAGAAGCATTATTTGTTTAGTAGTATTGTTGAGAATCAGTGTGATTATAAATATATAAGATTTATATAATATAATATAATATACATTTATATTATATATAATTATATTATATAAATTTTATATAATTTCAAATTTAAAATATTAATTATATTATTATAATTGATATAATATTATAATGTATTAAATATAAATATATTTGTACATATGAAAAGGATTAGGGAGAATATTAATTTTTTCTCTTCTTGCCATACATCATTTTACTCTATCAAATACTCAAATTTTTCTGATTGCTGGAAAATTTTGAGAGGAGACTTCTGGCCACTGATGTAACAAAGCAGTTGGACGCCGCAGATGGGTGACTTGGTTCACCCAAGTATTACCAACCCTATGTAATCCTGTGAGAAATTAAACACTCAGAATTTGCTAGGGTAGTGACGTTTTCTTGTCCTGTACTTATCATGTGCGGTTTGGATACAATGTAAGTGGAAATTGACTACAAGTGTCATTTCAGCTCCCCTGTCATCTATTGTTATTTATTGTCCTATCTAGATTAAATGACAAATGAATGCAATGGAAATTCTACAGCTATCTAGGATGCTATCATCCCTTGTGGTTAGGAGAAAGAAGATGCTCTGGTCAGAATGGTCAGAACATGCTTTAAGATGTAACACTCCTCTGTTTCAAATACATTGTTCTCTTTACACTCTGTGGAATACACCTTTAACAACTGAAAAGAATGGGGCTTCAACAAGTCTGCTTGGAGAACCTTAACAAATAAAGTGGATCCATGGCTCCCCCTAGCAACCAAAATGTATACTACAACCAGCTCTTTAAAGGTAGGGTGGCTTTAAATAGTAGACCTTCTGAGTGAGGAAAAATAAGGAACTGCACCCAATGCCCCCTGCGTGCTGCACATTTTTATGGATAGATGAAGCTGACTGCATTGGGATATGTGACTTCTTCCCTTCATTTAATTATCTCTATTCACCCTGAGTCTTGAGAAAAAAAATGCACTTCTTTAATTAAATTAAAGTGCAGGGGTGGGGGGCTTAATTCAATAAATGGAAAAATAACTTCTTGAATTTTTTTCTGCTGTCAATGTCATGGAAATGAGTAGCTTGAGAATGTTTCAAAAGGAAGAAGAAGATGATGAAGAAGCTCTTTCTAGCTAGTGGGTAAGCTTCCCTCCGACTTAGGTGACCAGTGGAATATGAAGAAATGTGTGAACATAACACTAGCTCACAGTTGTTCTGCACTTTATTCCAGGGCCTCCCAACTTTCCTAATGCTGTGACCCTTTCGTACAGTTCCTCGGGTTGTGGTGACCTCCGACCATAAAATTATTCTGCTAGTACTTTATAACTATAGTTTTGCTGCTTGTTAGAAATTGTAATGTAAATATCTGATATGCAGGACATCTGATTTGCGACCCCCCAAAGAAGTTGAGACCCACCAGTTGAGAACCTCTGCCTCATTTGAATAATATGGCCCCGTGGTGCATGCTTTTCTGAAGAAACCCTAAGGGGCGTTAGTCATTCCCTTCTATTCTGTGCGATACATAAATGTTACCCCTCAGGTTGAACCACCTTGCTAAGGAAAGCAGATAACTTAAGCACCACTCATGATCCTCCTGCAACTGCCACAGCTCTCGGGATTCTGCATTACCATGTTCATATCCTATCTACTTTGTGCTCTTAATATCCTATCTATTAAGAAGTCATAGTATGTCTATTAGTGAGGAAGCTGAAGCCAGAGTGTCTCTGTCCGTTCAAGTCCAACACCAGTCACATGGTGCTAAGGTGTAAGCCCAGATTGTCCTATTAAAGCCATGCCTTACACAAAGCTGCCTTCTTCACACTTATATTCTCAATTGCTCTCCACATTCTCTTTTGCTCATTGGCTTATTAAACATGCAGATTTTCTTGGGTGTTATATTTGTGTTCATCATTCTTAAATGAAATTTGCATAGGGGAGCATGTATTGCAGCAGGAACTCCAACTAAGCAGTGTCCTGCCTATGACTAGTGTCCCCAAGGGTGAAATGAGGTTATCAATGTGACTCTATCTCTGTCATATGTCTCTCAGCTTCCACTCTTGTGTTTTCCATTGAAAGAACTCAGGAGAGAAAAAAAGAGCAGAATTGCAGAATTGTTTTTTTTTTTTTTTTTTTTAAGAGGAAAGGTATGGAAGTATATGATGAACAAAGAGACCATGCTCTCCACTTATATTTCAGGCTGGTGCATTAGGGACTCTTGAATCATTGTGATAAAATACCGTAACCAAAGCAACTAACAGAAGGGGGGTTTACTTGGGCTTATGGTCCTCGAGGGATAAGAGTCCATTATGACAAGGAAGCCTGGCAGTCAGTTGTCAGTCAGGTGAGAACGCTAAGTGTTCACATACTAAACTGCAAGCAAGAAGCAGAGAGAATCAACTGGGAATGACTGAATCTTCAGTCTGTTTCCACTCCCATGCTGCTGTCAGCAAGGCCACATCTATAAAACCTGTTCAAACAGTGCCACCCACTGGAAACCAAATATTCAAATGCCAGAGTCTCTGAGAACTCTAAAACCACTACAGCTGGCTCCATACAGCTCTTAAAGTCTCTAGAGCATGCGATTTTTCTTTGGAGTACTTTTCCTGTCCGAGAAGCTGGTAGACCCTTTTAAACTGACTCTTACTGAGGGACATAATGATGCCCTTCAAATAAAAAAGCCCTTGGCTAGAGAGTAATCATGTAAGGTTTAGGTAGCTACATGTTAGTGGACTTTTAGAGGTTCAAAAGTTCACTATGTCACGCCTCTGTCCCAAGGCCAGAGATATGATTTAAATCCCATTCTATTGAACAATAATCAGAGTTCTATAGGTTTAGTAGTTAGTTTTAAAACCTTCTGATTTTAAGGATAGCCCCAGGGATCTCCAAGCCTGGATGAATTGACTTTGGGATCAGCTTCAGTGAGGCAGCACAACTTTATTCTCTGTGAACACGGGTTATGGAGAACTTGGGGAGTAGATTGGGACTTCAAGGTTGATATCCATCATTGGCTAGAGTGGGAATGCTTCATTTACATGATAAGAACATGCCAGGCAGGCTCTTACCAGGAGACAGGAGGTAAATCTGTCTATAGGCTGTGTGGATTTCCTCAGATCTTTTGGGGGGGGCAGTTACAGGCTGGAAGGGCTGATTGGTCATAATACACTACCTAATTATCTATCATACAGCAGGCAGGGCTGAGCAGGTCTTCCATGCTGAACCATGCAGCCCTTGCAGGAAGCGCTGTGCAGGGTCATCCTCTAGCTAGGGAAGGTCAGACACCTGTGCTTAGAGACACTCTGCAGATAAGATCAGGCAAAGTGCAAGTCCTGCTGAGAAAGAGAGGCCTTCATTTTGTACCAAGCCCAGAGAACTTATCCAGACATGTTGAACTATGTATGACCTTAATAGCAGGGTCCAGAACAGTGTGAGGAGAAACTTCTGACCATGTTGAAACAATACCTAAGTGCTCAGTGTGTTTACACGTACATGTGTATGAGTATGCATAAATGTGCATGTGCTGCTATGACTGTGCATAAGTGTGTGTGTATATATACATATATACATACACATATACTTATACATGCATGTGAGTGTGCATGCCTCTGAAGATTAGGCCTTGAACAAACCTAATAAATTGTACATTCTGAAAATAAGGTGTAGCCCTTAACAAACGTCTGGGCCTGAAAGTATCAGCTGCAGGAACTTTGGGTGTAGATTTAGCCAACAGCACACAACAGACATTAATATATTCACTATGGCTTACCTGGCTTCTGGATTTCTACAGCAATCCCATAAACAGACACTTTAAAGGGAGAAAAAAAAAAAATAACCACACTGTCAGTTCAAAGCATTTGTTTTTGTGAAGCAAAGTCTGCATTTGAGCTGGTTAATAATCCCGGTTGTCTGCTATTTTGACAGGGATGGTATTTGGTATTTGAAATGCTGCATTTAATGGCTCTCCTCCTAGAAAATGAGGAAGTCATTTGAAGGACCAAAGAGTGTCAAGAGTGATCCTACCTGACATAGTCAACTTTGCATATGAAAGGAAAAAAGGCTTTCCAGGAGAAGCTCAGAGAGACAACAGTTGCTTATCTTTCAAGTGCACTCTGGGTAGATCCCCAGTGTGTGCAGTTTACCAACAAAATACTAAATAATGAAACAAGGTGCCCTTGGGGAGTCCAAACACCAGCACAGGATCTTGGTGTCGCCAAGCCTAGGGAATCCCCAAGTGTTTTAAGTTCTGAATTCTTACAAAGTAAGGTGATGAATTTGAAAGCAATTCTCAGAGTAGTTTTAGAAAGCTGCAATGTTCTTTTTTCCATTGTTCATGTGTTCATCATGTCCCTCCTTTGATCATTTTGTTTGAGCACAGAGAGGCAGAGAGACAGGCCTCTTATTTCTTAGCACTGGCATGCATCAAGAGAGCAAAGCACTGGGCAGAAGATCAGAAGAGAGACAAACCATGCCACCCGTTTTACACTTTGAGTTTCTTTTTCTTGAATCCAGATGTATTTTAGAAGACAACTGTGCAGTTTTATATCAGGACCATTGCCTCGAGCCCATTTTTTTTTTTTTTTTAACAACTCCAATTTCTATCCCAGGTCTATTTTTCACAGCTATAAAAGAGTGATTGTATGTGCCCTTCCCTGTGTTATGTGCCCTTCTGTACAGTTGTTATATTGCTCTACACATTTCAAAGCCCTGGTGAGTTAGTTGGTCCTGGTCTTGTTCAGTTAAGTCAGCCACCATCATATCCTTTAACTACTCTGTGTTCTCACTCCACACTCCCCACCAGGGAGTCCTTCTCACTCCTTAGTGCTCTTGGGGTGTTTACAAAGATTGCCTAGGCCTCACTTCTTCTGGCAACCTCCTTTAAGTGTGTTCACATAACAATTCGACCTTTGGTCTGAGTCAAGTTCAATGTGCTGTTGAGGAAGCTGTACCACATGCTCTTTCCTCTTTTTCTTTTTCATGATCATAAATGGCTCTGCAGTGAACTTTGGTTAGAGAAAGATTGTACTCAGGATCATGGATGTGTCTTCTGAAGAGGTTTGTCACTTAAGAGAGCAATTCTTGGATCCTGAAGAAAAACTCACACTTCTTTGTGTCCCTCTCTCCCTCTCCCTCTCCCTCTCCCTCTCCCTCTCCCTC
>NC_034594.1:59548126-59552564 GCF_900095145.1 Mus pahari
TGTGTGTGTGTGTGTGTGTGTGTGTGTGTGTGTGTGTGTGTGAGAGAGAGAGAGAGAGAGAGAGAGAGAGAGAGAGAGAGAGAGAGAGAGATTAATTGAAGCTTCATTTTTCTCTTCCTGCCTTATCTCTGTGTCTCTCTATCTCTCTGTGTCTCTCTGTCTCTGTCTCTGTCTCTCTGTCTCTCTCTGTCTCTCTCTCATTGCTCTATCACAGCCTTATAGGACAGCCATGAACATTTGAACACTTGCTTCTTGGGGGGTTGTCCTAATTTACATGATTGTAGAATTTTTAAGAATACTTCTGCAGCCAAGTGGAGAAGTTTAAAAACTTAACTGCAATTCCGCAGAGACAGACACTGGCTCTTTGTGATACCCCATTGATCTGACCCCAATCAGGTTTCATTTGTGCTGGTGTCTGCATTTTCACTGTGACTCCCAGAGGTGGGAGCACTTCATCTTTCCCATCCAGGTTCCAGCAAGGGTGACAGTTTTCAGTACCCCTCCCAGGAATGGGGGGGGGGCAGAGTGAGGTGAGGAGTGAGGTCCGGGAAAGTGGAATAGAGAAAGACATATTTTTCTTTTATCCTCACCTTTACTTCTCCTTCCAGTCAACAACTCTCTGGCAGGCCAGGTGGATGGCCGGCTGATGGTCCCTGAAGGATGCTGGGACCTGCCAGGCAGAATGATGCTAGGACAGTTCTATGTGCCACAGGCCTGATCCAGCAGCTGCGAGCTCAACAAAAGTTCATGGAAGATAAAAGCAAATGTGAGGCCATTTTAATGTTTGGGCCTCATCCTAAACCCCTATGCTGTAAATATTATCCATCCACAATCTCCTATTTAGTCTTGCCTCTTATGTGGCACTGACTTAGCCTTGATAACTAGCAAGCTGCTATGATGTTTTGCAGTAAGGTTCAGTAGTATTTAGACTTTACAAATCGTTTTCATATATTCAGCCAACAGATTCTCATTGTTAAAGTGCTGCCACCATAAGGTCTATTAGGTATTCTAGCTCACAAAACTGCTGATCCAACTCCTTATATTCAGAGAAATTTCAGCCTAATAATGAGATCAGTTATGTGTGTGTTTACATGTGTGTGCAGTGACAATTTAGTATATCTAAGAAATACATACAGAAAAGACAGTAGGATTCATTGCCAGTATTGGAGAAGCCACCAAAGATGGTCAAGTGTAGCTTTCTTGAAGGAGGAAGTGTCATTTGGTGGATACCTTAACAAGAGTGGGAAATGTTGTTTCAGCAGACATCAGATTTGCCATGGATCTGTCCGCTGTGTGATTTGTCGTTGGAAGGAAGCAACTAATGTCAGGGGAGTTACAGATGTTGACGTAGAAAAGACTGGGGAAAAATCATAAAGAGATGAAGAATAAATGTCTAAGTTTCCAGAAATGTACAGCAGTCATTCTTTCTCCATGTTCTGAGTACAGCCACTTGCAGCCTTAGGATATTCAGCACAGATTTGCTCAGAGCTGCTTCCTTAAAACTCAAATGCTAATTCCTGTGCGAATAATCCTCAAGGATCAGATGATAAAATGGTTGGAGAAGAGACCCTTAAGCTCAACAATGCATAGGACAGCAATGAAAACTGTTAGCTCAAAAGAACCCCTGATGGTTGGCCTTCCTAAGAACATCTCTTTGCATGCTTCAGTCTTTGTAATGTTGATCATGGAGGGGGAATGTGCATACTAGCTAACCGGCATGTTATAATTTATCTCTGAATATTCCAGTGTCAAAAGTCCCTTTTAATCCCCTTCACTAACCTAAAAAGAAGAAAAAAAGCAACCAAGTAAGTAATAACTATTCGATTCTCGGGTTTAATTCAAAGCTTATTTTCAAATCTCAAAATGACCAATCTCAAAAGCCCTTAAAATATCCAGGATCCAACCTTACGTTTGCATTAGATTTAGTTCCATAGATTACTTTTGGAGATCTCTCTCTCTCTCTCTCTCTCTCTCTCTCTCCCTCCCTCTCCCTCTCCCTCCACCTTCCCTCACACACACTCACTCCCACTATTTTTCTCTGTGGTAGAGAGTTGGCAGGCCTTTCTGTTCTGTGGCTCAACAACTCTTAATCGATGGCTCCCCCAGTGCTTTCTGTCAGGTATATCTTGCTGAACTAAATCATGTGATGCCTCCTCCAAAGCATGTAAGACATTCCTCTGAAGGGTTTCTCCACTGGCTTTCTACCTGCCCATATCCAGTATTTGGCAAGAAAGACCATTACTCCTACTACAACTGACCCCTGTTCTATGTCTACCTAAAACAGGGAGAATTTTGGCTAAATTTCTTTAGTATCAGAATTTTACATTTAAAGACATAGAACAGATATTTAGGGGAGAGAGAAGAGATAGTGATAGATAGATAGATAGATAGATAGATAGATAGATAGATAGATAGATAGATAGATAGATTAGATAGATAGATAGATAGATAGATAGATAGATAGATAGATAGATAGATAGATAGACAGATACGTGCCAGTATAGGAAGACATTCTACACTTAAATCATTCAAATGTGGATCCAGGGCAGAACATAAACTCTGATGTAGAATGAATGACACTGAACGAAGACTTAGACAGTCCCTGGGAACAGGGTGGTATGGGGCCATTTCCCACAAATAATTCAGTACGGGATATTATCTGTGTGTGTGTGTGTGTGTGTGTGTGTGTGTGTGTGTGTGTGTGTGAGAGAGAGAGAGAGAGAGAGAGAGAGAGAGAGAGAGAGAGAGAGANTTTTTTTTTTTTTAAATAAAGAACTTTTACAACAATGTTTGCCTCCAGGCAAATATATGTACCACAGGTATGCATGGTGCTCACTGAGGTCAGAAGAGGGCAACAGAAGGCTGAGAGAGAACCAAGTAGATGCTGTGAACAGGACCTGAGTCCTCCTCGACAAGGACAGCACACACTCTTAATCGCTCCAGCCCACACTTGCACATGCACCATGAATATTTTCCATCTATCAATGTAGAGAGCTGCTCAGGACCACAGCATGTGGTTTGGTTTGGTTTGGTTTGGTTTTCTGGTTTTGCTTTTCCTGACATTTCCTTTGCAGTTAGACTTGTATTCACATCAGTTAGCAGGAAGGCCACATGGGTGGCTGTCCCAGCAGTGCCAGGGATGAGGTACACAATGTCATTTGGCTACCTCCCTTTTTTAGATCTTCAACTATAAATATTCTCCATACCAAGGGACAGAGGTTATGGTTCTTGACAATCTGTCCACCACAGGACCAAACCCATTGACTAAATATTTGTGTCTCTTGAATTTTATATGCAAAGGAATGTATTTTCTTGTGTAGTAAGATTGATATAGATTTGTTGTAATGTATGTACTGCCATCTCTTAGTAACCACAACAGTCCTACAAACTGGGACTCTGTAAGAGAAGCACTTGAATAGCAGCAAGTCAAATGGAGTGATCATATAGCAAGTAACAGAAGGCCCGGGGCTGTATCTCCTCTCTTCTCATACTAGGTATAACGTTCTAGGTCAGTGATCCTCAATCTGTGGTTTGCAATAAGGATCCTTTCACAGGGCTCACCTAAGACCATCAGAAAACACATATTTACATTACAATTCATAACAGCAGCAAAATTACTGTTGTGAAGCAGCAACAAAAGTAATTTTATGGTGGGGGGGAGGTTGTCACCGCAACCTGAGGAACTGGATGAAAGAGCCACAGCACTAGGAAGGCTGAGAGCCACTGCTCTAAGCTGTCTGCATTCCCTACAGTCCATTCCCACTAGCAGTCTAGTGCAAAAAGCCTTTTTTTGCAAATTTGCTGTGCAGTTCATCACCACTAGAGGGGGAGCAAGGACCTTCAAAGTTAACATAACTGCCTTTGCCACAAGTTTATTAGTTTATTGCAACTTAAGTCTCTCTCCTCTCTCTCCCATACACACACACATACACACACACACACACACACACACACACACACACCACCACCACCACCAACAACAACAACAACAACAACAACAACAACAACAACAACAAAACAATGAAAATGCCACTGTCTCCCAAATGTGTCCCTCTGTTTTTGTATGTTAATGTAGTTTAAAGTATACTGCACAATAATTAACTATAAATAAAATGCAACAAAATTAAGGATACATATGAATACTAACAAACAGTTATATGAGCCCATGGTCCTTATTCATTTATATATAGGTACAAGAGACTTACTGTTTTATAATATATACCATCAACCTTCCAGAATAAACTATGTGAAAAACGAAATTAATCATGTCTACTTTCCTCAAGCCTATATCTTAGTACTTAAAGAAAAGATTAAAAAAATCATTGAGGAATATACATTTAATTTCAGTTACATCATATTCCTCTAAAATTAAGTTCTTTCCCCAAATAAGTCTCCAAAGAGTATGTCTTTACTTTTTTTTGTTTGTTTTGTTTTGTTT
>NC_034594.1:59552668-59570893 GCF_900095145.1 Mus pahari
CCACCACGCCCAGCTTGAGTATGTCTTTACTTCATGTACTAGGCACTGCATCACATCTTTATCTTCCTTGAGAGAAATAGTTATATTTAATTTATCCCTTTAAAACTCACTCCCAATGACTAATACAGGCTAAAACTGATCTTCATACATTTTCACTGACTAGGACCTCCAAGATTAAATCCCACCTGGAGACAAACCTTGAAGCCTACATTTTAAAAACGTAAAAGAATAGCTATAACTCATTTCCTGTAGGGACAAAGCAGAATAGAGAAGTACACTCCTGTGAACATAGGGATCCATAATGTATTGGGGAGGAGTTCTGTCTGTTCTAGCATTTGGAAATTGTCATCCACATAAGTATATGTGGGCTGGAGAGATGGCTCAATGAAGTGATGGCTCTGTTTTCTTATTACTTTAAATGCAGATGTGTGGAGAAAGAAGTCAGAAAGAAGTAGAGGCTTGGTCTGACCTTAGGAGTAGTGACCATTTTGTTCTCCAGATGTGTAGATAGCCAAAGTGTCTATATACAAAGATGTGATGGTAGTCCGCAAAGTAAGCTGGGAAACATATTCTTTCATCATTGGGAAATTGTCATTCCTAACACCCAGAGGATATAAAAAATGCAGGTCAGGGGTGTTGCAGCTGTTTTCAGCTGAGGAGAGTCTTTGTCAGAGGGGTTAGATCTGGTTCCACTGAAGAGGGTGCCCTCTGGTCATGCAGTAAGGGGAGATCTTAACTTGATTGCCTATTACTGCCCTATATTCCTGAGGAGATTTGGAAAATTATTATTAGAGGGCCCTAAGCAGATGATCTGGTTACAGAGTACAACTAGGGGATTTTCTGGGACAGTTCAGAGATGGGGAGGAGCAGAGAGGAGCGAGTGAGCATAGAGTTGGTTTAGGGTGACAGTGACTGTCCCATTGCCACAACTGTTGCACTGAAATGAATTGCCAGAAGCAGCAGTGAGCTGCAGAGCATTAAAAGAGAACAGAAGAAAACAGATAATTGATGTAAAGAATTGTATCTGGTCTGGGGCTAAAGGAATGAAGGTCCCTTTTAGCCATTTTCTCCATAACATCTATAAGGCATTTATGCAGATGGTTCAGGAACACATGGAGCTGTGGTGGGGTGAAAGCTATTGCAAAAGCTTGCTTAAAACATTTTGTTTGAGTATATGATGGAGTCTCGTATGTAAAAAGATTTACAAGACAGGGTGGAAACATAGGTGTTAGGATAATAATAAGTAAAGAGTGACCATGATGGGGAGCCAGAGGGGGAGGGAACCAGAAGCTCATACAAGGGAGAAGGCTTAGAGTTGAATTTTTTTCTGCTCTGTGCCCTAAGCCCTATTTCAAATGAGTTACCATTGATTTGTTAGCCTGGCAGCAGCAGATTCCTAGAGGTGAGCACAAATACCTTCTCAGCATTCAGCTCTGGGCCTTTGTGATCTTGGAGTACCACAGCAGTGAAAGAACCACACTTTGTGAAGGATGTGACGCTGATCTGAACTGGTGATGCAGGGAGGTTACCTGATGCCTAGAAGGCTTTAGTTCCAAGTCACTAAAACAATGGCCCCAGCAGCAAGAAGATAGAGGCACTGGGTGGTCCATGGCCCCTTAGTCTCCTTTTGAGGTCACCAAAATTGCTTTGAGGGATTTGGCATGTCAGTGTCCTGGTAGCTCCTTCAAAGCTTACAGAAGAGGGGAGAGAGGGCCTGTAGGTAGAGGTAGATTTTCTCAGAAGAGGGCCCATCCAAGGAGCCATGGTAAAACTTAACAGTTGGCAAAGATCTATAACTTATGTCAGGAAGTGTAACTGTACAACCTTGTGAGGAACATTAAGAGACAAAGTTGCATGGAAACTTTTATTTTAAGGTTAGCATGAGTTAAATGCAATTGTATAACTCTCTGGACCATGTATTAGGACCTTATCCTATAGAAGGATAAGGCAAAATTAACTGTTCCTTTAAGTTAGAGTCCCACATAATCTTTCATAGCCAATTTTTTTTATATATCTGATTTTGAATATTATCTTACATTAACCGAACTTTAAGTTTACTTAAACTTGCTTTAAATGACTTACTTAGGCTTAATTTTGACAAAAATGCATAATGTTTCTTATACTATGGGAGATAAAAGTTGGTCTGTTCCTCCAAGCTTCTCTCTGGAAATGAATTATATTTGTACTGCGCATGAATGACCACGAACTTGTATATTTTAATTTAACAGTTTAAAACAAGTTGGTTTCTTTCCTTTCCTTTCCTTTCCTTTCCTTTCCTTTCCTTTCCTTTCCTTTCCTTTCCTTTCCTTTCCTTTCCTTTCCTTTCCTTTCCTTTCTTTTCTTTTCTTTTCTTTTCTTTTCTTTTCTTTTTTCTCTCCTCTCCTCTCCTCTTTTCTTTTCTTTTCTTTTCTTTTCTTTTCTTTTCTTTTCTTTTCTTTTCTTTTCTTTTCTTTCCTTTTCTTTTGTTTTTCGAGACAGGGTTTCGACAGCCTTGGCTGTCCTGGAACTCACTCTGTAGACCAGGCTGGCCTCGAACTCAGAAATCTGCCTGCCTCTGCCTCCTGAGTGCTGGGATTAAAGGCGAGCACCACCACCGTCCAGCACAAGTTGGTTTCTCTGATGAGATTAGGATTTTATGCTTTTATCCCTGTTAAATTTGCATCTTAATATTTCACAATTTTGAATTAACAATCTGTTAGTATCAAAATAAATTCGAAATCATAAATATGGTCCACAGCGAGAGTGGGAGCCTCATTTTTGAGATCATTTTACAATATACTTTTACAAAAAATATTACAGATTTTTTTTTATGACTCACTTTCTCCAAATAGCTAAAGCTCAATAAAAACAGCAAAGAGAACGTTGGGAATTTATAAACACTACTCATCAAATATATGTTACACAGATCTTGTTCATGGTTTTCTGCTCACTGGTTACTTATCATTCTCTGGACCAATATTATCCTAGAAAAATACATGCTAATGTAAAGTATCTTGAAGACGTGCTGCTACCCCTATAACATAGGGGACATAAAATAAGCCATTGTGGAGACCTGATGTTGCCTCTTTAGTTTAAAAAGTGGGGCGAGGAGGGGGGAAAGTCGATGGTAGTTAGAGGAACACCATGTGATAGTCTTAACCAAGATGTTAGTAAAGTCATATGGCATGCTTCTATCCTGTGTCACCAGGCAAGAGGGTGGCAAGCCACATGGCTACTAGGTCATGAGCCAAGATAACAAACCTTGTGGTACTCCAAAGTCAGCTCATCCAGCAAAGGCCCCTTTCCATAAACACAGGTGAATCAGTCTTACAAACATGGGTTATTATAACAAATTAAAAGTATCTATACATTCTTTTAAAATCACACTCAATGAACTTACAAATCCAAAAAAAAAAAAAAAACCCACAAAGTTAAAGTTTTGATAAATGCTTTAAAGACAGTAAACAAAACCAAGAAAAATGTAGGGGAAATCCAGAGAGTTAAACAGCTTGTCTTTTGTGACTGCTGTAGGAAAGAAATAGGTTATGTCTTAGTTGTTTTCCACTGCGAAAATATCTTCCCTGGGGGGATTCTGTGTTTCTGTCTTTTTGCCTGTCCCGAAGTAAGGTGGCTGGCTTCTGGTCTCAGGATAGAGAGTTTGGAGGAATCTTTGAAACAAACATGTTTGGACCTGGGACAGATTGACCAAATTCCAACTCCAGAGCTAGCCTTCTCAATAAAGTAGGACAGCATAAAACAATGTTTCACATTATTCTTACCCAAAAGGTATTTGAATCTATTTAAGACTGAACCCTGTGGTCTACATACCCATAGCAATTTATGTGCATCTGTAGATGAGAGCAGACAACCTGTAATGCTATTTAGCCTACAAAGTGGGATGCTGCAAAAGCTGGGAAATGTAATCTCGCAGCAGAAAGCCACTGGGATTAGGGATCACTTGGTAAAAACGCATCTACCAGCTTGAGTACTTAAGATGGAGTTCACAGAACCCACATATAGCAGGATGTGCAGTGTGAGGATCTGTACTCTCAGACTTCCCATGAAGAGACAGGAGGAAGAGAAAGGAGAGACCCTAAACCTCTTGAGCCAGGTAGCCTGAAGTATGCAGTGAGGAGACTACATCTTCCTTCCAAATACAAATCAGCTCTGACCCTGTGCACCTTGTGAAATCAGACAGGATTGAAAGAGTCAAGGTGTTATGGTCATAGACTTAACCCTGTCTCAAACAAGACAGAGGATGCAGATCAACGCCTGAATTTGCCCTTTGATCCCTATACACAGGCCATGGTATGAGTGAGCCCACATTCACATACATGAATATGTCCATATGCATATATGGACACACATATATACAAACATTATACATACCCATGCCTTAAAATATTTTTTTAAAAAAGTAATCGAATATAGGAACTGAAGAGATAGCTCAGCAGGTAATAACAGATAGTGCTTTTGCACTGGACCCACGTACAGTTGCCAGTGTCTACTTCAGATGGGTCACAAATGCCTGTAACTGCAGCCTCAAGGAGACAGTATGCCTCTGACCTCTGTGGACACCTACACTCACGTGAATGAACTTACCCACAGACATACAGAAACCCATATGCATAATTAAAAATATTATAAACAAATCTTAAAAAGATTAAAACAACAGAAATTAGGATAAAGAAGTCTAAGATGGAAATAAAAACATCAAGCTGACTTTGTATTAGTGATAAAAGGTGTGGTAATAATTAATTATGTTCGAATTTCAAGTGACAAGAGGAAAGAATGAAAGATGTTACTCCATTTCCTAGTTGCATGCCTAGGAAAGGGTGAAGAGTCAAATGGATAGATAAAACCATTCAATCCCTGTCACTGTTTGAAATGCCCTCTGAGGAAAGGGGTTTGTATAAAAGCTTCGAGACCATCACGGACCTGCCTTCATGAGACACTGATGACACGATCTTCAAATGAAGACGTTGTCCCAGCTGTGGACATAGCATTGCTGGTCCCCACCGTGAGGTTTTTCTGAACAAACCATGGCCAGTCCCTCTACCCAAGCCACAGTTGCTGTGGCCCTGTCTCCCTGGCTTTGCCCGTGTACAAATAAATAAAGGAAGAGGTGTGGCAGAGGTTGCCTTCCCTCTTAATAACAGTCAGGTTTGACGAGAAGCAGTGGGCACATGATGTTCTCAATGGCAATTTTATTAGATCTCGAGAAAACCGGAATATTTCAGAAGGCGAGTTCATTGAACCTTTGTTGGAGCACCTTTAAAACTGTGATAGATTCTCAGAGGTATAATGACATCAGCGGGCTTCTTCCTGGCCAGTGGAAAGGGTGGCGGGGGTTTTTAGACTTTTGCAACTTGGGTCTGTAGGAGATCCTAAACACTAAATACTCTTATTTACACACAGGCAAATGTTGACGGTTGTGAGAATGTGTATATTCTAGAACACTAGATAGGCGATTGTTTTAGGGGAGTAAGAGTGGCTCTGGGGCCAAAGGGCACACGTGGCGTGAAAGCATTTAAAAGGGGCCTACCAGCCTGGGACGAACCCAGGGGAAGGATGAGGGTAGGTGGAAGAGACCAGAGAGAGAAGCAACAGATGCAAATTTTGTTTGAAAAATGACTTAACTTACTGTACATGAATATTTGATATGCTAATAAACATGTTTTAATGGCCACACCATTTGCAAGGTTTTGTGCTGCCACAAGAGGGCAGTATTGCCTCAGCGTTTCCTCCTTAATGTCAGCTTTTTCTCCTAAAACCCTGCAGTAGATTTCTCAGCACTTGCTTAGGAAGCAGCAAGCAGTAATTTATCTTGTATTCTGTGTTGCAGAACAACAGAGAGCTGGCTAAAGACCAACACTCCTAAAATTTCGTTGTAACCATATATAAAGTGATAGGAGGTGTGGGCCTCACCATAGCCTCCTGTGAATCAAACCCATGGCCATGTAAGCTTTTCAGTAATAGGATTTCAGGACTAACGAGGGAGTATTAGACCTGCAGGAGAGTCAGGAAGCTGAGGTTCCTTTGAGAATTGAAAGACTCCCCTGGCTCTCCACCAGCTGGTTCTGTCTTCTTCTCTTCCCCTGCGGGAGGATGAAAGACCAAAGAATCTTTTAGCCTTCTTTGTAGTCATGACCAGCAGTTCTGTCTCCATTTTGTGTTGAGGAGGAGGACAAGCAGCCTGCTTTCCCTGGTTCAGCTGGCTTGCAGAAGGATGTGCTAAGGATGTGCTGGCGGGTTTGTCACATGGGGTGCAGAGGGAGTCAGGTGAAGCTACAAAGCCTAGGATCTAATTCTCCAGAGTGAGGTCGAAGAGATTTTCAGTAATTAACTGTCTATTCTGGGAGCTGCTGGGTAGTGCCAACGAAAGATAAAGCTAAGCCTTCCTTTCCCCTAGGGGAACTAGATGAGACGATTGTGGCTCTCAAAGAGAGGCCACCTTACACAGTTTGGGGCTCTGAGTCCAGATTCACGTATAGTGTTTGAGTGCTGAATGTGTGCGTTTAAAGTGTCTTCTGAGACGCCATGTTAAGAAGGGTTGTACTTCCCAGTGTCGTCAAATGAAATAACTTGATGTTAATGTAAAAAACAAACAAAAAACCCCAAAAAAACAAAACAAACAAACAAAAATACGGTGAGCACCTGTTAACTAACACCTGTCTGGAGCCTTTGTTTCCCTTTGTCTAAAGCAGAGCTAGCCTGTGGGGAGGGATATTGCTTGGGGAGTAATTGACAGGAAGTGTTCGCATTCATCTGTGCCCCCTTGAGACTGTGACCAGTCTCCATGAAAAGAGAAGGAGTGTGTTACCGTGTGACTCTGATTAGCTGGGGGGGGGGGAAATTCGAGACCTGTAATGTGACTTCAGCAGCAGAGGTCCATCGACCAGTGACCACAACCTCTCTCTTTGGGTTATCTGAGACCAGAAAGACCCTTGGAATTTGCTGTTAGTCAGTGGAAAACTGGACCATATGCTTGATGCCATGGGCCAAATCTAGTCCACTTTCAGACTCTTCTGGGGACAGTGTGTTGCTAGAGAAGCTGTTATATTTGGTCAGCGTAGAGTATGGGAATTTCATGATCATGAGCATAGGAGAGTCACCAGAATTCAGGGAATTAAAAACCAGTGTAATGTGGGAAGAGGTATACTTTAGTTCCTCATGCTCTAACATGACAGGGCAGCCCCCACCCATAGTGGATATCATTTGGAAGTCACAACTCTAATAGCATATTGATTGTAGGACCAATGGTGTTTTAGGTGAGGAGCAGTCTCAGTTGTATATACTACCATAAAGGAATGAAGTGATTTTTTAATGAGAGTTAGCGATAATCCACAACTCCCATTGTTGAAACTTCAAAAGGATGTGCCTTTCCCAACAACCAATGCCCAGTAGCCAGTGAGCCTTCATAATTCATTTGTTTGCTGACAGTGAAAATGTCTCCATTGCTGTCTTAAAAATTCAGAACAAATTGTGACCCCGCCCCCCATCTTTGGAGGTTGAGTTCTTTTCCATTCTTTTCTACAATTTCATGGGAAAGTGTCACCCTTCCCTTACACACTACATAGTATTTTACTTAGCAGTGAAAAAAAATGAAGATGTTTATTTCTTTCCTGAACTTATATTCTTTGTGACTTAGATGCTAAGGTATGGAACAGAAGCTGAAGGAGCCAATGGACACTCCAGCTGGGAGATTCTAAGTTATGAAAGATGCTACTCCTCAGGTTCTGAGATTAGATGCGAAAGTGCAGATGTGCAATATCCAGGCTTTATCCTGATGCAATTATCCCATAGCTGAGTTCCCTGGACAAATTCTTTAACCTCTGACTCAGGTGCCCTGTCAGAAAAATGGTAGTAATTAAGATTGCTGTAATTATAGTCCTAATGAGCATATGATAAAGGTAACTGATGATAAAGTGGGTTGACAATATCATTGGTTTTCTTATCATTGCTCAATACTCAAAGGGACAATGAATACATTATTTTATGCTGATTCTAGACTAGAGAGAGATATCAAATATATCTTATAAGAAAGTTGGCAAGTGATGCTCAGGGAAAATGTAGTTCAGCAAGCAGAGACATGATAAAAGGGGCTTTCAGAGGCACGCTCTTACTGTTTAGGAATGTTGTATGAAAGCAATTACTTTATGTCAAGGAAAATGTAGAAATGAAAATATTCATAACACTAAACAGCTCAAAATCATAACCTAGAAAAAATAATGCTAATGAGTAATGTGTTTCATATCAGTTACTTTATGTAGGAATTGCCTTTAGCTTTTTATTTATTTGTGATTGGATATGTGATGCTTGTATGTGAGAACACATGTGCCAAGGTAGAAGTCGGAGGACAATTTTGGGAATCCATCCTTAGTTCCTAACAGTTTTAGATGTTTGAAACAGTTGTGGGTTTTCTTTCTTTGGTTGTTGGTATTGCTTTCGTTGTTGTTTGTTTTTGTTTGTTTGTTTTTTTGTTTGCTTGCTTGCTTCTTGTATGTTTGGCTAGCTTGCTGAGAGCTTTTGGGATTCTTTAGTGTCTATCTCTCATCTCACTATAGAACTATTGAGGTTTCAAATATGGGCTATGATGGCCAACTTTATGTGCATTCTAGGAATTCAAGGGATTTGATCTCAGATTATCATGGTAACATGGCAAATGCTTTACCCACTAAGCCATCTCCCTTGGCCTGTCTTAACTTTTTCTTTAATACTCACAGTATTCAAGAAGTATCTGAAAATCATGCAACCTTTACATAATTCTCCTTAGGAACTGGAGAGGTAGCTCAGCAGTTAAGAGCACTGGCTGCTCTTCCAGAGGATCAGGGTTTGATTCTATAAGGTGGCTCACAATATTTGTCTCCTGTCCTAAGGAATCTGATGCCATCTTCTGGCCTCCACTCATATACACTCATATACATGAAGATTAAAAAAAAATCAACTCATCAAAAATATTTTCAAAGAATATTTAAATATTCTAAACATAAATACATGAATGCACTTCTACTTTCACAATTGTTTTAAAGTCTATTTAATATTGATTTTATTGTTATTCTTCTCTATTCATTTATAAGCCTTAGCACAGGTGCCCCCCCCACTCCCGACAAACATACCATGTACAGACAAATAAGGAATTTAAAGCATTTCCTGAATGATATAATTACTGTTGTTAGTATCAACTTTTTTAAACCATGACTTTAAAGGATATTGTATTATTAACACTTCCATGTGTTGTGCATAGAAAGATGGTACCTTTCATGAATCAATCAGCTTTGGCTTAACCCCTTTTTAAAAATTTTTTCACTCAGCTCTGAAAATGTACTTTATTCATCTATAATCAGTAGATATTTTTAACTAGGCTAAAGTGGGTGAACAGTAAGAATTATTCAAAGGTCAATTCAAATTAATGAAAGAGTTTAGCAAATATAGTTATATGAATATTTTGGACTAAATACAATGATAGTCTGTAAAACATCTGAAGACATCTGTTTTTTTTACCACAGTGTGAGACTTACTTCACCTCTTGGAATTTCTAGTGTAAGTTTGTCCTTGGACAGTTGACCTATTGTGGAAGCATTGGCTGGCTACATTCTTTATGTCATGATGTCAATTGATACTTGAAAATTTGTTCCCATCAAATTTGAAAAAGAGGTCTTTGGGTGGAGGCAAAGATATGCTACTCAAATTTATAAATGTGTCTGAACCTCTCAGTCCTGCATGCCCTGCCTTGCAAAAACATTCCAAGTCACTGCAAAAGTATGTGGTAAGCTGGGGGGGGGGAGTGGTATTATTTGCAGCAAGCTATGATTCATTCACTAAACAATTCTCTTCTACTGTAGGTGCTAAGTATGATCCCACTCTGCCGTATTCTGACAACGACCTACACATATTTCATGAGGCCAGCTCTCAGGCACTCACTTATAACTCCTCAACTCAGCAATGTACATTTTTTTCTTCTAGAATGTTCATGGTTAATCTTAAGAAGTTGATTTTTATTTTAATTCAAAGTATTTTACGGTAAGAATAAATTTTGAAATGATAGCTATAGCTATGGAACTTTACTGTAGATTTGATATCACTGTCACGAGCCCATGTGTTGCACTAAGGATCCACCAGTCAATCATTCCTGTATGACAGTATGATGATGTCATTGATGATGTGCAAGGAGGGAAGATGCTCTCAGAGATACCTTAGGACTAAGGAACTTTTGTGTGAAGAAAGGGCAGGAAAGCCATGCATGCTCTGGAATTAGGTGGATAATGGCTTTGGGCAGGTGATGTACCTGCCTCAAATTTTACTTTTTTAACTTCTGAAGGAGAGAGAGAGAGAGAGAGAGAGAGAGAGAGAGAGAGAGAGAGAGAGAGAGACTTAATGATCACATGTTGATTTCAATGAGTATAATATCTTATGTCCCTAATCTCACCACTTTCACATAGCTTTCCCAGTGAGAGATGCACATATGGGGCAAGATTGGGGTTTGCACAGCTGGTTAAATTGAGTTCAGACACTTGGTCTAACTCTCCATCTACCCAGTGTTTGGAAACATGTCTGTTGATGGCATTGTTCTACTCTTTTCCCCATAGAGCTTCAGTTCTGTCAAGCCAGTGGGGGTCACAATGTCATTGTCAGTTTTACAAAGTTGACAAAGGGTTAAGGTGAAGGATCAGCTGTAAAGGGAGCCTATGAAAGGCATCTTCAAAGCTCATGAGACATTGTGTGTGCTCAATTTATGCAAGGGTTTGTTAGGCTGGTTTACCACTTCAGTTGTCCTTGCTCTAATAGAGAAATAGCCCCTAGTTATTTTTGTTTTAAAAGAGGCAAGCTAGCCAATTATGGCAGGGTGTGGAGATGAGTTTGAGTAATTTTTTCTTGGTCAACTTCCAAAAGAATTTACATTTATTGTTTGAGAAAATTGGTCCTGAGGGAGATAATCTACACAGTAGTATGATTATTAAATATATGATTTTTATTAATTTCCTAGATAGTCCCAAGAACAGTCAAGAGAAAGTATGTGCTTTTTTTTTTTTCTTTTGAGCAAGTTATGCATTCTCACCGCCATGTAACAAATACTTTGGGAGCTATCATTATTCTATGATAAAGATTGGGAGAAATGAGAAGAAATAGATTAAAGTTTCGAGCAATGGGAGTGCTCTGGCTGACTCAGTCTAATTGAAGCCTTCTGTGAGCTACAAACTATTACAAAAACACCCGTATCCTCCCCATTTCCCACACCCGTATCCTCTCCATTTCCCTTTGTCCCGATTTTCATGTTTCCCTCACTTGCATTTTATTTTGGAGTGGTTTTTAGGTTTGAGTCTGGAAGGAAAGGTTTGTCATTACAGTGTTTATAAAAGAATCATCCTGAGAGCTATATTGGACACTTCTTCAGAGTTTTAGAAATTGGGCTAAGCAGCTGTCAAAAAGCATCCCTCACATTTGTAAAAGAAGGAGGCGCTTTAGGGAGAAGATCTAACAGTTTCAACTGAAAAAAAAAAGTTTTTTGTTTGATTGAAACAGGATTGGTGAGAGTTCCAAAAAGTTGGAAAGATCTCTCTCTCTCTCTCTCTCTCTCTCTCTCTCTCTCTCTCTCTCTCTCTGTGTGTGTGTGTGTGTGTGTGTGTGTGTGTTCATACATGTGGTACATGTACATGTGTGTATAGGTGTGTATGCCTGCAGGTATACACAAAGGCCAGTATCTGAAGTGGAATTACTTGCCTGTCACTCTCCACCTTGAGACACACAGTCTCCTCACTAAACCTGGAAATAAGTTGCTGCTGAGAAATTCCCAACTCTCAGCAATCCTCCTGTCTCTCCTCAAACACACTTCTCCCTGCCACAGTGCCAAGGTTATAAAAACAGTATCAGTAATGCCTCAGAATTTTTATGGGTACTGGAGATTGGACTCAGATCTTTGTATCTGCAAACTCTCTCACATGTTGAGCCATCTCCCAAGCCTAGATCTCAGATTTTATATGAGGAACAGCTCTTTGACTCCCTGAAGGCAAAGAGAGTGTGAGCGTCCATGCTCTCATATTGTCTGTGTCTCCATAGTAACATAGATTGTGTAGATACACTATTATTGACAAACAGGTCCATGACACTGCTAAGCAGATAGCTGAGTTCATGAACAAAACTTGTATAGTTATAGTTTTCTATGTTCTGTTCCTCCTATCACCGCCTTTTCTTTTTCTTTCTTTCTTTCTTTTTTTTTCTTTTTTCATCCAGCTAAAAGGTACTGATACAGAAAACAGGAAATACCAATGTATTGGTATCTAGTGGATCAACTCTGATCTAGTGGATCAACAAATGACAAAGGCATAGGCACACTCTGGAAATAATGCCCAGAGTTTACTGTGATATATCCCATGTTTGATTTCATACTGGGCCACAATTCTAGAGGTTGGTAGAGAGGAGAATATTTGGTTCTTATTTCTAGTGGATACTATAATTGTGGTCCTTAGGAGTCCTTTGAGAGGTAGTTCCCAACTGGGCCTAGAATGGCAGATCCTCCCCATAAAAAAATTTCAATTATTTTCAGACCCAAACAGTATCTACTTGTCATGACTGAAGAAGCTTTTTGCGAACATTAGCTTAGAAGAAATAGGTTGAAAGTAGCCTGCATCCTTAATGTCAGAAGCAGTCACCATTTAATAAGGAATTCCTTTCAGTCATTTGTACTTGAGCAAACCGCAGCCAATCATCCTCACGAGAGTAGGTTAACTGGAAATAAAAGCTTTCAATTCTGTAAATCAAGTTTAAAGGCTTTCAATTAAGATGAGGTTGAGAGCCCCTATTTTCTGTCTCTACCCATATTACAGACAGCATCTCTCAGACAGGGTGGGATGTGTGTATGTCATGTTAGATGCTCTGAAGATGTCTTCTGAGATACTGAGTAAGGAACACAGTGGGTAGCTGGAAAGCAAGAGATGAAAGCGAGAGGTAGATGGCTCCCCTTTGAACTCTTAGATTGTAGATTATGAATCACAATGAGCTGTTCATAATTGAATTTTGAATTTATTGTTAATTTCTTTTAAAAATTCCTGTGCCTTCCCCTAAAGTCTTCATAAAATTTTGGATAAATTCAGTTAGAAGTAAAACACTCCTCTCTTTTGAGGAGTTCTGATTAATAGACAGGTGAAATGACAAATGTGATTTACATTATTTTGGAAGTCTGTACTGGATTTTAAGACCTTGAGTTTCTTCTAGTCAATGTGTCTCAGAACAAAAGAAAATGTGTTTGTTCCAATGTTCTGGCCAGAGAAACAAAGACCCAGTGCCCACAGCTGTCTCAGAGGTGATGGAGACTTGTTACTGTTCTTGCTTTGATAAATTTAAAAATACATTATCTTTCTACTATACAAAAAGTTTTGTAACCACGGAACTGAAAAATCACAGCTGGCACTTTGCCCAAGCACTGAGCTTGCAACCCAACGAGGTTGGGTGGGAAAGACTAGCTATTTAAAAAGACAGTGGGAACATGGCTCCTGAAGACCTCTGGGTCACTCTGATGTGCAAGGAGACCTCAAATCAGGGTCTCCCTGGTCACCTTGGACTCTCTCTTCCTCTGCCCTCTTCTCTTTTGGATATATAATACCTCAGGTAATTATTTTTCTCTGTGTGGGCTCAAAAAATTTCAATTATAAATCAGAATCCCAATGCATTCTTCTATTGCATAGTTTGGCTCTATAGTTCTTACACCCTGAGGCCCAAACCTATGGAAAGAATCAAATGGAACCACTCCAATGGCCAGTTTGGCTTCAGAGATCACCGTGGTTACTACTGCTTGCTTCTCTTTCAGTAGCCCGTTGTACATCTACTTGTGATGGGCAGGACATTTCACTGGAGAAAAACATATCGAATCCCCCCAGCTCAATTGCAAGTTGTAAGAATGAGCATGTCTTACAGAGTCCATTGGTTATATTCAGTTGGCTCCAGGAGGATTAGAATCCAGCTTGTCTACAAATGACGTCTCTCTAAATAAAGGACTTGTTTACCAAGGGTTCACTCTCCCTCATATGACTGGGGTCAAGGGTACATCCAATTTATCAAAAGCCAGCATTTTATAATGAAATTAAACGTGCAATTAAATTAATGCTAATGTAGGTGATTAGCAGAATATACTTAGTGAAAACATCAATGCATTTCCTGTAATTGAATTTTATCTTGTAACAGTGTGTTTTCCTTCAGGGAACGTCTTTTAAAAGTTTTCCTCTGATAAATGTCTCGCTCATTTAAAAACATATGAATTAATTCCAGAAAATTCTCAGGGCTTCCTTTATTATAAAAATTAGTTTAATCAATTAATAACTATAATTATTTCTACAGTGATTATTAGACATAATTCTTGAGAATCCTTCCGCGTCTTCTTTGCTGGGAAACTGTATTTTGAATATAGACATTTTACTTTCCAAAATAATTTTTTTTATCCCATAATAGTACTAAAGCAAATTTTGAATCATATAAGTTTTAAGGTTACAGAGTCTGTGGACATATATGTTCTTTATGCAAACATGAATCAGTTTTCCTGAGAAGGGTTATCTATATCCTTCGACACATGATCTATCTTTGTGCTAGATGTCTTTCAGAAATTACTACAAACTTTAAAGAAGCATCACGTTAACTAATTTCACACATGAAAATGCCATACCAAGCACAAGACTTGCTTGTAATGTTGTTTTTCAATGACTTTGCCCTGCTTTGCCCTTTACAGGGTATAACCCACTTTTCATACCTGCATGTGCTCTGTGTGCTAGGATGTAAGGCTGAGAGTGTGGCTCACCCTCCTGGCTGAGTGGATTCATTTCTTGTACTTTGGGTTTGTCTCTAATAGTAAAAAGCTACATGCAGTAGGACAGCAGAGTCACAACAAACATTTAGTTGCCTTTTTCATTTAAAAAATAAATTTAATGTATTTGTATGGGTGTTTTTACTATGCGTATGCCTGTACACCATGTGTGTCCCTGGGGACTGCAGAGGCTAGAAGAAAGCCTTGGTTCCCTGGGAACTGGAGTCATAGACCATATCCTGAGCCACTGTGTGCATCCTGGGATTCAAACCGGTTCCTCCGGAAGGACATTGCTCTTAATCATTGAGCCCTCTTTCCAGGCACAGAAAACCTATTATTTTTTAAAATTATATTTACACTAATCTTAAAATTAGTACCTAATATTGAATATGTTACATAGTATCAGGGTGCTGTGTGCAATACCAATATATACATGCATGCCATAAGGCTTAAATCAGGATAAATAGATATTTATCCCAAATTATCATTTCTTCATGGCCAACCATGCACAGACATGTCTATAGTCACCCTACTGTGCAGTGGACCAGACTCTATCCCCATCTCTCTGTAACTGAGTACCCAGCATCAGCTTTTCCCATCCCTCCTTCCCACTGCTCTCTTTAACCTCACAACATGTACTGGCAAAAGTGTTTGTAAAATGATCACTTAATGTCACAGACATTGTCTACATGGTGACATGACATGAGTCTCTGGCCCCTTTTCTTATCAAACTATTCTCTCGGGTTTTGTCTCCTAAATCACCTTGAAATAGCTAACACATATGTGAGTTTCAGTCAAGACCATCCCTTAATGATCGGATTATTCTTGGAGAGACAAACTTTCATTGGAGGATTGGAGGAATTTTTTCTTTTTGCTACTGTGAAATTGAGAAATAAACCACAATGTGGCTAATTAATAAAAAATAAATAAATACATGCAGCATGGTTTTCAAAAATATGACGCCCAGCAAAGGCAGTGTTTCCAATGTCAACTAGTCAGCCATTGGCAGTGGTATACCGAAGAGCAAAGATCAATAACCATTGGATGCTAAAATCCATCAACAAACACAATAGACTTTATGGGTGCATTCTGATGGATAGAGGCAAGCATGATGAGCTACAGGTTTACTTGGAGGAAGGGGTGTTTGCCTGCTCTGATCCAACGCCTCTTCACTCCCATGGAAGCTTCTCCTCAGGCTGACAAAAGATCTTTCGGAGATTCTAAACTGGATTTTCTCACCTAGAATATAGCGATCACAAGTCTAGAACAAAGTAAAGAAGGCATAGCACTGACAGCGGTTTGTCTCCACTGGTGGAACCTGGTAGTGCAATTTTGTACATGACCTTGCTTAAAATGGAAAGGAATAGCGTATGACAATAAGAACTAGCAGAATATGTCACCACTCCCCCAAGGTCTTTTTAGTATGAAAATCCTGTAATTTTTCAGCCTTACATTTCACTGGTTCCATTTCATTCAGTACACTTTCCCATGCCATTGGTTGTATGTAGCATAAATGCCATAAACACTTCTCTGTATGTACACTGCTGCTGCAGGTTACTTTAACCATAACTAGCTCTGAGACAATGTAGTGCAATATTAATGGCCAAGCCATCGGTGTCTACTACACTTAGTCTCATGAATTCCAATCCAAATCTTATTGTCTGTTAAGTATATGATGCGTCTGTAATTTAATCATTATAACGTTAACTATCATTAAAAAATAGCATTAATATATGCCTAATTTTATTATGCTTTAGAAAATTGATACAGGCTTTGCGCCCTTCAACTGCTCAAAGCAGTTATAGGACACTAATAATTCCTGCTATTATTATGTTGCATTACTGATGTTGCTAGAACTATTACCTTGATTGCAATAATACTTTATTTCAATATAACATAATAAAAGAGACATATGATGATTTACAAACTTGTTTTCCCAAGGAATATTGTGAGGGGATTACATCAATCAAGAATTTCAGTATTTGATATTTTACTAGTTTTATGACTATTTTTTCCAGTGACATTATGAGCACAAAGGTTATTTATTTATATTATATTTTATTTTTATTATATTTTATTTTGTTATTATGTAGTAATTAGACACAGTATTGAGGCTCATTATATTTTCATTCATGTACATGATGTATTTTGGTCATTGTAACCCTCCTTTGGCTTCTATTTCTCCCACACATGTTGATGTATTTCTTCTTCCCATGTAGGCCTCCTTTCTACATCTGTGGTATTTATTTTGTTTTACTTTGTTTCATTTCATAAAATATAGCAATTGAGTGGACAGAAGAGAATTTTACTAATATAAATAATTGTGTCAGTTTTACATAAGTATAGATGTACATGCAGACACATAAATTCATACATAGATAGACTGCACTTACAACAATTTTCTCAGACAAATAGCCATTCAATTAGCTATCTAGAACTTCAAATGAGCATTTATCTGCACACTATACATAGTAGAATAATGAGAGAAGAGGGTGGCTAGACCATGAAGAAATACATGTGTACTATTTAGATTTACCTTTTAACATCTTTTATTCCCATTTCTGTGTTTCTGAGACTACCATCCAACAAAAATATTTCTCAATTATCATAATTAAAGAAATTATTGGATTTAAGAGATTTAAAGTTGAGTGAAATCTTTCATTACATCAAAAGTAGCTTTCAGTAAAACATAAACTCTATACATTTATTCACCCATTCATTAATTTTAAAGACATTTATTGTATACTTCTCTTATTATAGAAGTTAAGGGTGAAAGAGTTAATGGGAAGGTCCCTGTATTCAAAGGTCTCTAGCTAGAGAATATCAAATAAGGTGTACAATTGTATCTATATTTTAGTAAATAACACAGTGCTGCATTCAATTGTGTCAACATGAGGCCTTTCGGTGTTTAATTCCCAAAGCCACATGGTCTCAGAACACATAATTAATTAGACCCTGATATAGTAAATACTGATTTAAAAAATCATGTCTTTTTAAAAATTATATTCATTTACACCATCTGCTAAGAAAACAGGAAAGCAAACACATAGGTTGAATTAAGACAACGTGCAGCATTTCTTGTAAGTGCTTAGTGACTGACCCAACTTTTTATTTTGAGGGAAATAGTCACATCAAACAAAGAGAACAGTAGGAATTAGTGTGTAGCCATGATCTCTTATCATAAAATAACTCTGAAATGAAGGTGTGGTTATCATTTTTGTAAACACAGATATATATCAAAACTAAGTTTAGACATAGGGAACAAACAATAAAGTTCTAGTTCAAGGCTCAGGTATAGACTTGCCTAATGATTCTTCCATAAAACATATTTTCTGAGTCAACATGTTGTTAAACAAGAAAGAACTCTGAGGGAATAATTAAGAATCACATACTCAATAGTTTGGAGTTAAATTCATACACTACACACACACACACACACACACACACACACACAC
>NC_034594.1:59570908-59575430 GCF_900095145.1 Mus pahari
CACACACACACACACACACACACACACACACACATACACACACACATTTTAAAGTTTGGAAAAATTTAAAGGCATGCCAATTTCCTTTAATTTCTTTTGTTGGGGGGGAGTGGGGTTTTTTTTAATCTTCTTTTAATTTATTCTTCTTTCAAACAGTACATCCCAATCCAGCCTCCTTCCCCCCCTTGCCTCCTCCTCCTCTCTCCTCCTGCTTCTCCTCCTCCTCCTCCACTCCCTCTCCTCGAAATTTATCACTCCGCCTTTTCCCTTCAGAAAAATCAGGACTCCCTGAGATATCAACAGAATATAGCAATGAAATAAGAGCAGGCACAAACCTTCACATCAAGGCTGGACAAGGCAACCCAGTAGGAAGAAGAGGGCCCCATGAATAGGTTAAAAAGTCCAAGACAGCCCACCCCACTGTTAGGAGTCCCACTAAAAGTAGGTTGTGCAGGCAAAGTGTAAAACCAGGTAAAGCACCTGACCACTATGCATGAAACCCTTCAGTTCATTTCTCAGCATCTCTTTTTGTAATTCCAACACTAGGGAGGCTGAAAAAGAAAGGCCGGAGTGCCAGGCCACCCAAGACTACTGACAAGTATAAGGACAGTCTGTGATACACAACGTGACTCTATCTTAGAGTAATTATTTAAAAAGGAGGGATAATGTCAATCTAAAAGCCAGAACCATTTCATGTTCGGTTCTTAAAATAACTCAAGCAAGAAGGCAACATATAAGCCCATGGACAGCACTGATGACATCATATGAAATGCCTCTGATCAGCCTGAGCACAATGCAATTGAAACATTCTTCTTCTACTTGTATCAAGTGTTGATATCGGTCCTGATAGCTTCTTTATGGCCTTCATGAAATTAAAAAGAAACAGGCCATTATTTTATACTCTTCTTAGCATCCTGGGTTTTAGACTTTAAAGAGATTATTTTATGTATATAAATATTGGCTTACACATACGTGTGTGCACCACGTGTATGTCTGGTTCCCGTGGAAGGCACATGAAAACAGATGCTCCATAACTGGAGTTACAGACAATTGTGAGCCACCTTGTGGGTGTTGAGCACTGAACCTGGTTCTTCTATAAGAGCTTCAAGTGCTCTTCACCAATGATCCATCTCTCCAGCTCCACATTTATACTTTTGATAATTGTTTAGTGTTTATAAAGCAACTGTAGAGTCACAGGGTTTAAGTTAATTATATATTTTAATATTTAACATAAAAAACTATGAAGTTGGGTTACACCTATACTTTTGCAAAATATAAGTTACTTTGTAGAAGACATAGATCAATTCACAATTATTTTCTCTGTGATGGTCTTTTAACAGCTTGTGTTTTGTTAACAATGAAGAAAATCAGTCGTACCAGTGAGTACATGGGCAAGTTGAGAAAACTACAACCCCCATCCACCCAGGGCCCTTTGTTATTGTTGATTTCAAGTTTTATTGGAGGGCTTATGTTACTGTATATTCTTCATATGTTTGATCACATCTTTCTAAAATATATTTGGAAAAATAGTCATGAAAACTTTCATGAGAGTAAAGATTTGTTTTTAGGTTAAGTCACTGAAGTGACCCATGAGAGGCAGTGGCTTGTGATTGTAAAGCAATGGGCTCATGAAGCATGAGATGGCTTCCTGCTGTAAAGGAATGGACTCACCTAGAATTAATCTTTGAAGCAGAGAGTTTAAGCCCAGCTACTTCATAATTGGAGCATTCTACTTCTCCTTATAAGGATATGATAGCACAGTGTACAGCCAGCACACACAAAGACATTCTCTACTCTTATTGCAAATCTGCTTCTCATCATTTCTGGTTTATCGGAAGGGTCATATTTATATAAAATCCACCAAAAGCCTGTCTGAATCAATGCACTGTATTTGGTTTCACATGCCTTTTGTAGCAGCAATATTGACATTGTCTCTTATCCATCTTCTACTCTACAGCTCTAATACATGTTTATTTTGAGGGTCAACTAATCATTTATTAAGTTGAAAGCATCTTTAGGAAAGAGTGTGACCAGAGAGCAACAGTGTATTTTCCTGATTCCAGTAACTGGTCATAACAATAACAACGTAGGTTCATTTCTCAATTTTATCATGTTCAGTTCATATATTATCATTTCTCCTTCCACTTTTTATACACCTATCATGGCACTTACTTGACCTTTTTAAATTCTTTGTACTGGAATGATTATTCATTATTGTACAGATTTGTTATATTTTTCCTTTGTAGTGCAAGCTTTTATTTCTACAAATGGACTATTTGTAAATATTGTATGTGTGGTGAGCCACAAATTCTCTGTCATAAAGACCCCCTCCTATAGATGGCAGGCCAACAGATAACCATGTTCATGTGCTAAAAATCTTGAGTTATATATACTCTTATTTTATTTTATGATTCCTACGGGCTATCAAATATTTTCCATTTGTGTTTTGTTTAAAAATCCAAAACTATTTTTTTTAAATCTTCTCAATGACTGTATGAAAACAGGTGGGTGTCTTCTGCTTCAGAAACTAAGTATAGACAAGTCTTTAGCCTAACGGTAGCACTCGATTTTAAAGCCACAAGGGTGCTTCTTTCACATTGTATTCTGTCTCGTAAGCATTTGATAACATATTACAAGCTACTTAGTACTGCCGTTAAAGTAAACACAATCCATATCTGTTTTATTTCTCATTTATTTAATGTTGAAACGCTCCAAATGATTATTGCAGAGTAGTTCTTTTTTAGTTTTATATTTTACACATTTGGAAAAATTTTCAAACATATAATATAGAGAGTTATTATTATACAGTGTGTTTATTTGTTTGCTTCTTGAGAAAATATATTTAGTCTTAGAAAGTAATTTTAATTTCCAAAATGGTAACTAGGGTAGTGAAAAGGTGAAATGACTCCTTGGTAAAATGAATCAGTCTGTGGTCCCTACAACTATGTACAACAATAATGTATGTGTAATTGATTACTTGATGTATAAGTTATGTATATGTAGGGTACATAAAGTTATATGTTAGGTAATATGACACACATGTATATGTATACAATATATATGTATATTCCTGTGGATTACATACACTTAATTTTACAATTCACATAGAAAGTTCAGAGATACACTGCTCTTCAGTGTCACAACTAGAAAGGCCCTAACCAAATATTTTAAATTTTATTATTTTACCATGTGGTCTTAGAGAGCAGGGTAGTTAATACTAGCATTTGCAAAGTTATTCCTGTTAGTTAAAAAAAAAATCTTGTAAAGTTAAGATGTAAAGAAAACCTAAAAGGCATGATGAGGGATTCAGAATAATACACCCTCATTGTCTCTCATACAGTGTGTAACTTGCAGTACTATAATTTAACAGAATTAATACATCAATATTGATACATTATAATCAGCTAAAGACTGCATTTCATTCCATTTAACTTAGCATTTGTGCGATGTCTTTTTTTCTGCTTCCTAGTTCCTTCTAAAAATGTATAGCAATTACAGTTATTCAGGAGGTTTCTCCGGCCTTGTCTAGAGAGAATTTCACTAATATTGGATGACCTTGAGAGGGCATCAGAGTGCTGCTGTTACAGTGTGTAGACTGTCTCTCAGGTGAAGTTTGGCTGACGCTTTTCTCCTTATCAGAGGCGTGGGCCTGGAGGAGAGAGATGGATACCAATGGCCCATTATGGCAGCTAGTCACGCTATCAGGTCACTTACTGCTGTTGAACATCTACTGAAGGTTGTTTGCCAGGTGGCTCCTGTGTTGGGATTTCTATAAGAAAATATAACTGTTTCATAAACTTTGTGATTTATAAACCAAATGAAGGATTGAGAAGCAGCTCTTAGGCTTGTATCTATCTGCTCATTTCTCACTGTGTCTTTACCTGGTGAAAGGGAGAAAACTTTCTTGGGTTTTTGGTTTGGGGTTTTTAGTTTCTATTTTGTTTTTCTTTTTCTTTTGTTTTAAGATCAGTCCCATTCAGGCACTATCTTTCCCTACCTCTTGCCAAGTTCTCATTTTTTAAGACCTTTAAGGTAGAGGTTAGTATTTCAATATGAGAAGTTAGGGAGGGTAGGTGCTAAGATTCAGAATGGATTTCTCCAAGAGAACTTCACTTCCACCGCCTTTCTCCACTGCATGATACAGAGGTTGCTGTGTGACTCACACGTAGAGGTGAACATTATCATTTCACCTCCCGATTGGAAACTTCACTTGATGATACTTCATGAATTTATTATTTAATAATGTAATCTCTGTTGTGTCATGTTAATGAAATGCCCGCCTCACGGGCTAGAGGGATGGCTTAGTAGTAAAAGCACTCACTGACTGGTCTTTCAGAGAACCTGATTTCAATTCCCAACTTCCACTTGGCAGCTCACAACTGTAAGTCCAAAATCTGACACCCTAACACAGACATACATACAGGCAAAACACCAATACATATTAAAATTAAAATCTTACCTCAGCGCTCACAGCCAGCTATTGGATGGAACACAGGGAGCTAGAGAAAGTACCCAAGGAACT
>NC_034594.1:59575526-59584827 GCF_900095145.1 Mus pahari
GGGAAGGCCAGGGCCAAGTAGTGGGAGTGGGTGGGTAGGGGAGCAGGGGCGGGGGGCTATAGGGAACTTTCGGGTAGCATTTGAAATGTAAATGAAGAAAATAAAAAAAAATCTTGCCTCAGAGCTGATTTGGGTCATAATAACTGAACAATTGTTTAATAATTATTTCTTAGTATGTGAGTATGTAATGTAAGTATGTAATTTTCATCATGTTTATATGTACATATATAATGTATTTGGAGTGAATATAATAAAGAAGATTACTTAACTAAATAACTGAACTAGAAGAATGTATTTGGTGCACTTGATTTTAAATTAAATTTAGCATTCTCTCACCAAAGTTGTTTCATCTGAGGGAGAAATAGAATGAGATTTTGAAGCTGTATTTTAACAAGATAAAGAGACTTTATGACTAAAGATAAATAAAGATTGATAAATAACTTACAGGTCATATTTTCATATATTTCATATATGTGATAAATATACAACTTACTCTGTTCCCAGTACTACATAATTTCCTAATGTAAGGGGAGAGAGTTTATATCCAATTGGTAGCACTGGGTTTTACTGTGAGAATTGAATTGTGTACCTAAGCATGTCTTATGTAAATTATAATTATGAAAGTGGTTATCTTCCCACATGAATCACACTCTATTCACAGTCATTCATTTCATTGTCATGATATTCTCTTGGCTCTTAAGAGTAAAAAGAGCTGACTGATAGGAGATTTGTTATAAGAATACTCTAGATACTAGACTGCATAAATTTGTAAGTGTATTTTACAGTGCAAACTGACTTTGAACTGGCAACCTTCCAACCATAGAGTTGAATGATCTCCAACTACCCAGCTCTCTTTTATGGTGTGGGAAATGTGTTTCCAGGAAGCTTTATGCATTGCACTGCATGGCAAAGCACTCTGCTTATTTTAGAACATCATTTTTGAAAGGAAGAAATGGATGAAGTTATTAAAGTGTCATCAGATGTAGAAAATTAGATAAGTATCAGTTTGAAATATTCTCCTAAAGTTATAATGTCAAGATTGGTGACTTTATTTAGTTTATTTTCACCTCTTGGTCATGGGGGATATTTGCTTCAATGTAGCCTTTCCTATTTGAGGTCATGATGGTCTTACCTCATCACTATTCTTCTGTGACAAATTTGATTCCAAAGAATGTTATCAATAGGCATAGAACTACACAGACTATGTGCAATGTGCACCTGTCTAGCAATATGTGTATTAGTGTGTGTTCGACCTATAGTCTCCACTAACCCTTCTTTTTTAACTGACTTGACTTGATGGGCTGTTGAACCATCTTTGCTAAGGTTTTTTGTTTGTTTATTTGCTTGCTTGTTTTTCTAACACTCAGGAGAAAGCAATCAGAGCATGCGTCCAAACATAGCATATGCACCCAGAGTCACTGCAGCAGAGGGAATTATTTAATATACATGTACTTGCTCCTATTTAGAAACAAATGGAAGTGTTTAAAACATATCTCAAGAATGAAAATGGTCCTTAGCAACTTTCTTACATGTCATTGAAAAAGTAGTTCTGATATTTGAATTTAAATATGTTGGGAACAATAACAAAATGGAGCCAATATAAAAACTGGAATTTGGAAAATTGTTTAGAAAAAAATAAAAGTTACTTTGTTTCTACATTGTGGTCTTTTTAACAAGCATTTATTTTCTTATTTATTGGGTATGTATGTGTGTGAGTGTGTGTGTGTGTGTGTGTGTGTGTGTGTGTGTGCATGAACATGAGAGAGAGAGAGAGAGAGAGAGAGAGAGAGAGAGAGAGATCATAACCAATGATTTTGGAAGTCAGAGCTCAGAGGATGACTCATGGGAGTCGGCTCTCTCCTACCCCATTCATTCCAGGCTTGAATGCAGGTTATTGGTCTTGGAAACAAGCATCTTTGCTTATTGTGCCATGCTATTGGTTTTATTGAGAGTTTCGAAAATATTTTCAGAAGTATTTACGTCCAAAGTGTTACTAAATCATGTCATGATGCTTACCAATTTAAAAAGAATATTTATTTATAGCAACTGTGCTTTCATTTTTTGCTTCCTTAAAGAGTATTGTATTTTATGAATCCATGTTAAGCACTGTTTTTTTAAAACACGGGTGTAGAAATAGCTGGGAGGTTTTTTTGAAAGAGCTTCTAGCACAGTGCCAAAGATCTGCTTTCATTCCATCTTGTTCTTCTGTATCCACTCTGTTTCTTTTGCTAGGTGGCATGCATGCAGTGGTTTCATGGAGACCATACAATGCTTGAGATGATTGAGAAAAAGCGTTGCTTGTGCAAAGAAATAAAGGCTAGACAGAAAACGGAAAAGGGCCTTTGCAAACAGGATAGCATGCCGATCCTACCCAGCTGGAAGAAGAGCGCAGGCGCCAAGAAGTACAGCCCGCCGCCCTATTCTAAACAGCAAACGGTATTCTGGGATACTGCCATATGAGTGTGTGCTGGCGTGAGCTCCATGTTGCTTAATCCAAGGGAGGTCGACTTGGTCTTGTGATACCTAACTGTTCCATATATTCTTTGTTGATGTGGAATACCACAGGAAGCCGTGAGTACTGTGGCATACCCAAGATAAAATGTGTTTGTCCTTGAAGTTAAGGCACACTTACGTATCCTGGATTATTTTGAATCCAGAATATATTAAATTGTAAATATTTTGCTAGTTTATGAGTGACACCTGAAATAATAATCATTACACATATTTAAGTTGCAGAAACATCAGAAAAGTTTAATAGATGATATAATTTGGTATGAACTGGTTTGTTATCTCTTTTATATGTAACCCCTGGATGCCTTTTCTTATTAATTTTTGCATTTAAAATGTCTTTGTCCTCCGACCCACATTTGGCTTCTATAGAAGATCTGACAGGCAGAAGTCCTGTTTAAATACATAACATGTGATCTGGTGCTAGCAATACAGAAGTTGAATATCCCGTTTGTAAAGATTATCTGCTGCTTTCTAAGTTTGAAAGGGATTAATTGGAAGTGAAAGCAAGCAGGACCCCAGTCTGGAGGCCCATGTTCCATGGACAGTCGTTCTACAGTGACTTCATAAGGATTCCATTCTTATCCTTGCGTCTGCACTTGGTATTAGCAAGTCAGACTACAGAGAAAAGTAGTAGGATATATTGGGACATTGCGGCAGCAAACTTTCCTTCAGAAATAAGGTTTAGAGTTGTGTGTCCTTGCAGCATTGATCTGATTGGAGGAGACCAGGGTTCACTGTGACATTGGAAATAACAAAGATTCAAAACCATAAGAGCACAGCTGTTTTCAAGAAAGGAGGAGCAGAGACATCGTAGACATAATATTTTAAGTAATTTTTATAGGCATGGTTTTCCACAAGAAATAAAGAAATAAACATTCAACTTACAAATTTGCATATTTTAGTATACTCCATGCCAGCCTTCCTCAAAATTTAAGTCCATTTTTGGAAAAGTATTTCTTCCCAATCTTTTAAAGCTAATCATTATATTTTTGGGTCATAATCTTCTGTGGATAACTATTTTACCCATTCTTACTGATTATGACACCATGACCAAAGAATTATGACCACTTCATTATTTTATTTTATTTTAAAGAAGAAATAGGAAATGTAGGGGATAAAAGATAGGGTGGACTCAACTTTATGTGGTGGTAAAATTTAAGTTAAGAAATTTAATTTAAGAAAAATGGTATATATCTTTTAAAAGTAACTTGTTAGTTGAAAATAAATATTGCCACGGATAAATAAAAATAAAACTATCACATATATTTTGTATATTTAAATTACTATTTATGCTTCCTAAAAGGAACAGTATGCGATTCTTCAATAACAATCAATTTAGTATTATATTTCTGAGAGGGAAAAGTGTGTTTGAAGTTATTATCATAGCAGTTTTTCTTGTAAGGGTATTGACAGCAATAGTTCCATGCTGCTCAATAAAACCAAATATGACAGAAGTTAAGGAATTTTTGTAATCTATATTGATAAAAAAATTCTAGTAATTCTTTATCAGTAATAGTTCCTCGAAGAGAGTTTGAAATGTTATAACATAATTTTTTAATGTTTTATAATTAATGTATATTTTGATGTCCAATTATAATGCTGAAAGAATAAGGGAAACAGTAAGTGGGAGCATGTGTTGTGTGTGTGTGCGTGTGTGTGTGTGTGTGTGTGTGTGTATGAAAAATCAGTGGGAGAACTGTATATATAAAATGCTTACAGAAGCTGCAAGTTCTGCTTGTACAAGTAAGATGGCGACGAAGGCAAAATAACAAATGCAGCGAACCATAGAGATCTTAAGCAGTTTAAACGGATACCTTCGCTATGTGTCACCAGCTATGTAGACTTATAATTTAAGCCCAACAGCCAACACAGCACAGATCTAAGAGTGAAAAAAACATCTTTAGATGAAAGCATAATTGAAATCAAATGTGTTTATGGCCCAAGTTGCTATCTTGACTTGAGCAGTTATGACCTCATAGATTTAAACCAATCAAACACAAGACACCATCCATCAGCATTTCTATGATCTTAGTGCACGTGTATTCTGGCTATTGCAGTAAATATGACCCCTCTCTTGACATTTAAGTGTAGGCAATATATTTCTAAGTGTGTCTTTCAAATGCTGATCTTACACATATCACTCTGAATTAGGCAGAAGATAATTGTTAATGTTGGTCACTTGTTCAGAAGGAAACAGGTACTAAACTGATTTGTGTTGGACTCAGCCATTCATTCACGTGTGTTCTGTCATGCTCATGCCATGGCCACATGTCATACTCCTTCAAATGTGCTAATTTTTTTAAAGGAGTTACCTTTTTTGACAATTTGAACTTCGGCAACTATTTCCATTTATTTCTTCAAATCTCTCTCTACATGAGAAAGAATTGGAATATCTGGGAAAATGTCTTCACTTGGATTTAACTTCAGATCTGTAACTCTGTGCCTATACAATATTTAATTGTCCACTGTGACAATTAGCTATTCTATAGTCAGCTTCTCCTTTGTATAGAGTTTCTCTTTGTTGTGAAAAAAGAGTCATTAGTACATAGAAAAAAATCATGCTGACTCTGTCTGGTGGCAATAAATTAGGGTACTTCACTATATGAATCTGGCTGGAAGATAACCTGCAGCCAGCACATGATGACATGATAATGCACATATTTCTAGCAGTGCCAAAGAACAAATCATATAAAGGCATGGTTATCAGGCCAAGAGAACTCATACTTATGACAAATAGTCTTTTCACAGCAAATGTTGTAGAAACAGATTTTTATTGGCTGTCAGTAAGATGCTTTTAAGTGTGAAATACTTCCTAGTAGAGAAGACACAAATTTCCGTGGAAATGATGGAAGGAAAGAGTAAAATACTGTGTTTTCCCCATCACAGATGCCAGCAATACGTGAGAAACCACACTTTACAGAGACATTGCCAATATCTCCCTCTGTATTCTATTGAAGCAAAAGTTTGAGGTAAAAAGTGATTTTTGCAAATAAGGATGAATTTTCAGCCATGTAATAATTGAGAAAAGAAAGAAAACATCAAGAGGTAAAAATGTATTAATTTGTAAAGCATATACCTTTGGACACAAAATAATTGTTTGGACATACGATCACTTTTTAAAATAGTGACAGTTTTATACTGCTGACAAGTAATGAGAACTTGTTAGAATGCTTCTAGAAAATCGACATATTGACATAGGTGTGTTCTTGTCTACACCTAGAATTTGGTTTGAGTTTTTTGAACAATTTAAGTAGAAAGTCAACACACCTGAACAGCCCCAGCTAGTTACTGTCCTAATAAAGTCATCAGAATAACATAACTATAGATACAATCTTTGTAGTACTTACATGTTAAACTCTGTCAAATTCCCAAGGTAGGGCTTGGAAATTAACCATTCTTCCACCTGACATTAAAACAAATATTCCTTCAATTTATGGAGTAAGAAATTTGAGGCAAGCTGTAAGTCTCATGTGAAGGATAGATAGGATAGAATATTCTTTCCTCATACACTGTATCCTAAATTCTAAAGGAAGTTAAAGGATTGGCACGTACATTGTATAGGAATACTTGCAATACCTTGCAGATTTGGAACAATAACTAACAAATTAGAGAATGTCGATAATTTGATAGCAATACATTGTTTTTTTTTTTAATTCATTGTATCATTTAATTATACAGTTTCAGGAACACTTAGAGTTTAATGTTGAACAACATATGGTCATTGCAATTAAGGAACTCAAGTAGGCAATCATTAATATTTTCACAATGAAAAAAACAGTTGTTTCCAATAGTATACACAAGTCCACATGTTTGGCAGATTTTAAGTGCTTATATGCAGTGTTCTTGTTGTTTTCTGGTCAAGTGTACAGTCAAAATAAAAGATGAAAATATACTAAATTTATGTCTGATTATAACATACGTGTATGTGTAAGCCTCTACGTGTACATTACAATATGTACTGCTATCTGTATAAATCAGTAAAGATGACACTGTTTTATCATGTTAAATGTAAACATTGTGGTTGGGGTTTGGATGGCTTAAAGCCCTCTCATATTTGGGTCAATTTTATTGGCACAAAATGTGTATAATCTGGGAAAATGTCTGGCTACGTTTTATTCAATTATTGTGAAGCTTCAGAATTAGGGAGAAACATTTAAAAAATATTGTTGAAATTATCTTAAATAAAAATTTATGAATAATCCTTCAAAATATTCATTTGTTCCCAAATATAATGGGGTTTGCCCACCCTAGAAGCATTTATATTTAAACATGTACACACTCAGATACAGAATACATACTGTATATAATATATATGACAATGTTTAGTATGCACTTCTTTGGTTTGGACTTACCATTTATAGTGTAGCAATTTGTGTAAAGTGCACTGTGATTATAAAAAGAATCAAAGCACAGTACAGTCACATTTTTGTTATCTTGCACTAAAAGTGTGTTTACGTATTTAGCAATTGTATGTTTACTTTCTTGACTTTTCAGATATTTGAAACAAATAGCTATGAAAAAATGATATAAACTAATCTGTTTTTTAGTGGATAATGACACTACATTTTTAAAAGACAGGGTTTTTAAAGAAAACCATTAAACATCCATTCCAACACTAACATGTTTACCATATCTAAAGATCTGAATGTCATATTGCATTTTTCATAACTCATTAGCAATGTCAGGTATGTGCCTGAATATTTGTGCAAATAAGCATTAGATAACAGATTTCTCTATTCATGTATTCTTAGGCATTTCTATATACATAATAATATAAACACTGATGTTTTAATGTCTCTTAATTTTTGTACTTGATTTTTTTAGGTGATATGTAATTATATATGTACTTTGATACTACTGAAGTAACCAGATGTTGTTTGAAAACAAATTGATTTCTCTCTAGTGCATTGACAATATTTTATGATATTTTGTGCTTATTTATTTGTGCTCCCGTGTAATTATAATAAAAGCAATAGTTTAAATTAAATGGCTGTTATTTCTCGTAATTATTCATGAAGAAACAGATTTAAAGGTCAATAGAGTTGAATATAAGTATATTCTATACATGTATTAGAATTTCATTTACTAACTTATATAATAAACATTCATGTTCAATAGACTTAAAGTTAAACATACCTTCTTTCAAGTTTTTTGATTTGTTTGTGGGATCGTATTAAACGTTGAGCCTGCTACTGGTAAGTATTAGAGGCCTTAACTCTTTAGCCATCTGCCACCTGCTGTCCTTAATTATGACTCAGATTCTTTCCCAAGATGATAGAGGCACTTTGACTTTTCGTTCTATTCCATGTCCACCTAAAACAAGTCCAATTTAACACCAGAACATTAAAGAATAAATTCCAACAACCCCTAGCCATGCTTTAAGATAAGATATTTATTAGGATGGCATTCAGTCCTATTTTCTACAGATCATCCTTCTAGAAGTAACCCGAATAAAATAATGAATCAGTGCTTACTGTTGTCAGAGTGTCAATAAATGAAATATTCCTCAGTATCTGGAACATGATTTGGGGCTTAATGATTATTAAAAAAAAGTATATAGTATCCATTAGTGTCTCTAATGCCTTCTTCACCAACCACTCATTATAATCATACAATTAATGTAAATTTCCATGTTGTTATTTCAAGATTTATTCATTTTATATGTATAGACATTTTGCCTGCATGTATGTATGTGAACATTGCCTGTGGGGTAAAAAGTGTACCCATGTGGGTGGGTCCTTTCTATAAACAACAAGCATTCTTGCTTTTTTGAGGTTTTCTCAAGTTTTCCACGACCGTTTCTTAAAAGGAATCTAATTTATTGCTACTGTTTAACTCGGCTACTCTAGGTATTAAAATGTTCAGTGCTGTACTCTGCCTCCTAGTGTAACAAGTGACCATTCACACCTTTAAGCCCCACCAACCCCTCCAAGCTTGCACCCATCCCAGTCTACATTAAATTTCCCGTATTTTATATCAATGATCTCTTTCATCATTCTAAGTACCTTTAAATCACTATTCCTTGCTTTGTTAACCCAGGCCTTAATAAAATTATGTTAAGAGCAACAGGTGAGTGATTGGCAAACAATTCCCATTCCCTTATGGTGATTTGTAGCCTAGGCATATTTACTGACATGCAGGTATATGCCCAAACATAGACATGTGACAGAAAAGGATATTAGAATGAGAAAATTTAGACAAAACAGTATAGTATCAAATTATATTGTTTAGAGAAATGATTTTCGATTTGTGCTTTACAGAAAACCAAGACACCCATCTTAGTTAGGGTTTCTATTACTACATGGTATTCATATTTTATTACCAAAAGCAGCTTGAAGAAGAGCGGGTCAGGCCACAGAAGAGCTTTAGTTCACAGTCTATCACTGAAAATGTCAGGGCAGGAACTCAAGGCAGAAACATAGAAGCAGGAACTGAAGCAGAGGCCATGGAGGAATGCTACTTATTGGCTTACTCCATTGGCTTGCTCAACTTGTGTTCTTATCTGGCCCAAGACTACCTGACCTGATGTGACCCCACTCACAATGGACTGAGCTACACAAGATCAATCACTAAGAAAATGCCCACATGTTTGTCTACAGAACCCCTTTAAAAGAAAAAACGTATTTATTTATATCAAACTCTGCCCCCTCTTCCTGCCCCCTCATTTAGGCATCTTCTAAGTCATGGTATCTTCCTCTCAGATAACTCTAGCTTATTTCAAGTTGACAGAACAGGACAATGTTTTGTCAACTTCACACACACACACACACACACACACACACACACACAC